>NC_137018.1:34194849-34262349 GCF_032717465.1 Coenobita brevimanus
AGAGAGAGAGATGTAAATAAGCTCTGATTTACAGTTTAATAAATAGGTCAGACAAACCATACTGTCCTATGGTAGTGCTTCCTACTTACAACTCTTTCACTACCATTGTGTCCTTTATTCCTACTTACAACCCCTTCACTACCACTGTGTCCTTTATTCCTACTTACAACCCCTTCACTACCACTGTGTCCTTTATTCCTACTTACAACCCCTTCACTACCACTGTGTCCTTTATTCCTACTTACAACCCCTTCACTACCATTGTGTCCTTTATCCCTACTTACAACCCCTTCACCACCATTAGCCTACGTCCTTTATTCCTCCCTAGCACTGAATTGGTTGATGTAAATTGTAGCGTCTTCCTCCCTTCCTGTGATCTCTCCTCATCTACCTATAATGGCTAGGCCGTAACGAGAATGTAAAAAGAATATATATATGTACCGTATCACTCTACAGGAATGAAAAGTTGTAAACAGCCGGATGATTTACGGGTTCCCCAAGCCCACTACACCCTCTGACGAAGTGACTAGGCCTGTGTATCCCTTTTTTTCCATCAGTTTACATGCATCGTTCATCTGTATCTCTGTATATGTATACCTCGTGTATGTATATGTATACCTCGTGTCTTTATCTCTGTGTCGGTTTATGTGCCTATTTTCATTCGTAATTGTATCATTGTCTATTTTTTACATAGCTAACAGTATCTTTATACGTGCTGGACCTCTAATCTTTATCAAGGTTTTCTTCTGTGTCTCTTCATCCACGTCTTTTCTGTGTATCCTCATCTGTGTCTTTTCTGTGTAACTTCATCTGCATCTTTATATCTATACCACTTTCATTATATTTACTCCTGTCAGTTTCAGTTCGTGTATTTGTCCCTGTTTGTATTTGTGTCTCGTTGTATGTATCTTTATATGTGCCCAGTGTCATCCATCTAATCCCGGAGTTTACCCTGAGTAACCGCAGCCCTCAATAGTAATGGCCACTCCAAGCCGGCAGGAAAACAGAGGGAAGGAGTAATGGAATGGTCTTTAGGGGAAGAGAGGGTGGGAAAGTGTCTTGTGAGAAAAACAACTGTATGAGAAAAGGAGGGGAGAGAGAGAGAGAGAGAGAGAGAGAGAGAGAGAGAGAGAGAGAGTGTTAAAAGCAGGTGAAATAGAACTGTTGATATATATATTTTTTTTAATGAAGATCTCTGGAGAGAAAAATAGCATTAGAAAGACATGGTAAAGAAGAGAAATGGGGAGGAAAAGAAAGATAAATGGAAGAAAGAGAGAAAGAGAGATCAGAGAGAAGGCAATACAATAGATTAGCTGGATAGAGGGGTGTGGGAGTCTATAAGAGAGAGAGAGAGAGAGAGAGAGAGAGAGAGAGAGAGAGAGAGAGAGAGAGAACGGGAGGAGCGATAGAGATCAGACGTAAAATTTAGAGAACGAGGAAGGGAAAGTAATATTTAAAATGAAAAGGAGAGAGAGAGAGTAACGAAGAGCAAGATTCAAAGATAGTTGGAATGGAATGGAAAAACAGAAAGAGAGAGAGAAAGGTGGAATAAGGGAACGAAGAGAGAGAGAAATAACGAGGATAGAAGGGAGGAATAGAAAAGGTTAGATAGATCATAAAGAAGGCTGGAGGGGAAAGGAAGGTGGAGAGAAGCATTTGAAGGAGAGAGAAAACGTTGTGGAAGAGGGAGAGAGTTACATAGATAAGGAGGAGAGGGAGAAAGGAAGGAGGAGGAGGAGAAGGAGAGAGAGAGAGAGAGAGAGAGAGAGAGAGGGGGGGGGGAAGGAAAAAAATAAAAGGAGAGAGGCAATGGAAGGAGGGAGAAAAACACTACGACAGAAAGAGGTGGAGGAAAAATGATAAGTGGAGAGGAAAGAGAGAAATCGAGGTACAAAATAGGAAGAGGAGAGGGGCAGGAGGAGGAGGAGGAGTAGAAAAAGGAGGAGGAAGAGAATCGTCATGGAGAGAAGAAGAAAAAGTGAGGTAAGGAGAGGAAGAAAAATGGCAAATAAAGAGAAAGGAGACAGAGAATAATCTAGATAGAGGAGGAGGAGGAGGAGGAGAAATGAAAAAGATGGAGAGAATGAGGACGGAGAGAATATATAAGAATGAGAGGGGAAGGGGGGAAGTAGGGAAGGAGGGATGATGAGAAGATGAAAGAGAAAGGGATATGAATGGTGGAAGGAGGGGATGAATAAATGGAGGATTATGAAAGAGAGAGAGAGAGAGAGAGAAAATGGGGAAGGGAGGTATTGAATGTAAAATACTTGTCCCCAGAGGTAAAGAGAGGAGGGGAGAGGGGATGGAGGGAGGGGACGGAGGGACAGATGGAGAGAAAAAATTATAGTGGAGGGAGTAAAGAGAAAGAATGAGCGGAAGAAAGGAAAGGAGGGAGAGAGAGAGAGAAGAATGGAGTGAGAGGGGAAAAAGGACGGGAGGGAGGGAAGGAAGGAGGGAGAGAGAGAAAAAAAAAACAGTAAGAATAAGAAAGGGATGGATAGAGGGAGAGAAGAATGGAATGAGAGGAAGAAGGGGGAGGAGGGAGGGAGGAAGACAGGAACAGGGTGAGAAAAAAAAAAGATCGGTGGCAGGAAGGGAGGTAAAATGGATGGAGGAATTGAAAATCTAGGAGAGAGAGAGAGACAGAGAGAGAGAGAGAGAGAGAGAGAGAGAGAGAGAGAGGAATATAAATGAAAGAGGAGGAATAACAAAGGATTAGAAGAAAAACTCGTAAGTCAGTGGAAAAGTCGATGAGAGAGAGAGAGAGAGAGAGAGAGAGAGAGAGAGAGAGAGAGAGAGAGAGAGAGAAATGAAAATGAAGAATAAAGTGAAGGAAGGGAAGTAGGAAGCGAACAGTGCTGATGATATTGAAGTAGGGGAAGGGAGAATGTCAGAAGGCGAGAAAACTTGAGGGATAAAGCAAGCGAGAAGGGTAAGCTTGTGTGTGTGTGTTCGTGTGTGTGTGTGTGTGTGTGTGTGTGTGAGAGAGAGAGAGAGAGAGAGAGAGAGAGAGAGATCTTGGTGGATAAATAAATAGGTAATAGGTGATCAGACGATTAGGTAGATTAATTAGAGGAAAAGGTAGTAAACAAAACAATTAATTTGATTTCAGAAATGAGAAGATTAGTGCAAACAAGTTGTACGTAAAAGTGGGTTTGTTTACATTTGAACAGCGTTGCCTCTCCAGTATGAGTAATAATTGTCTTAGTTTTATTCTTGTCACCACCAGACGATTTTATTCAGCTCAGGAGAGGTAGTAAAGGAGTTGGGAGACAAATCTGTTAAATCTAATCTGTTCTTATTTTCTCCAGCAATACCATGATCGTCTGTTGATTGAAAGCCTAAGAGAGGGATAGATATGCGACAGAGTGCGATAGATTTGGGATAAAGACAAATAGATATATGATAAAGGGTAGAAAATAGGTTAAGAGATGGACATGGAGTAGGGGGACAGAAGTGAGATAGAAGGTGAAAAAAAAAAATGCGATAAAGACATAGATAAAGGGATCAGAATGCAGTAGAGAGGAACAGAATTATGATAAAGATGAATAGAACTTGGGTATAGGGATGGAATTACGATAGAAAGGGATACAAATACGACATAGATAGGAAGAGGTGTGATAGAATATTACAAAAGCGATCACGAGGGATAGAAGTGAGATAGAGAGGGATAGAGCTGCCATAGAGAAAGATTTATATGCAACAGAGTAGGACTGCCATGTGGATTGAGAGAGAGAGAGAGAGAGAGAAATTGGCTCGAGGTATAGAACTGCTATGAAGAGTGATGGAAATGCGACAAAGATTTTTAGTAATTGAGGGATAGAACTTGTGTGTGTGTGTGTGTGTGAGAGAGAGAGAGAGAGAGAGAGAGAGAGAGAGAGAGAGAGAGAGAGATGCAACCGAGGGGGATAGACATGCTTTAAAGTGAAAAAGAAATGCGACACAGGGAGACATAAATGCAATAGATATTCATGCCGGTAGGGAGGGAGGGAGGGAGGGAGGGAGAGGAGAGGAAAGGGAGAGGGGAGAGGGGAGGGGAGAAAAGAGGGAGGGAGCGCGGAGAGGAGAGGCTTAAAGTGGATGAGGGTGAAGATATGGTTCCGCCCTGGTCACTGTGTCTGTCCCACGATCTCTTCCTCCTTTCTATCCATCTATCTCAGTGTCTGTTCATCTCCTCTGCCTTCCTTCTATCCATCTGTCTCCCCATCTATCTGTACACCTAATTATACAACTTTTCCACTTCCTCTTCATCTGTCTCTGCATCTCTTTGTCTCTTCTGTCAGGTTTCTATCCATCTGTCTGTGTATCTATTTGTTCATTTTTTTTCTGTAGTCTCACCTACCTTTTCACTGTCCATCCCTGCGTCTATTTACTTGGCTGTTCACTGATCTATCCTCCATTCTATCCATCTATCTCTACTACCAATCATCTCATCTGCCTGTTCCGTCTTCCTTTCTAGTCATCAGTTTGTGCATCTGTATATTAGCCTTTTTCTACCTGCCCTCTGTCCTGCTGTCTATCCCTCTATCTGCACATCTGTTTTATCCTTATCTATCTCGTTTTCTGTCCATCTGTCTATCCATCTATTGTTCATCTTTTCTCCCTATCTTTCTGTCTTACTTTCCGTTCATCTCTATATGAATCTGTCCATCCGTCCTAAGTCTTTTATTCGTCTGTTCCACACATCAGTTTTCCTTCAGTCCATCTAACTGCATCTTGTTTTCTATTCATTACATGCCTTTGATTCCTTAGTCTCTCTCTCTCTCTCTCTCTCTCTCTCTCTCTCTCTCCCTGCCTGTTTTTCTGTCTCTGTGTCTATATGTATGTGTTAATCTATCTGTATGTCTGTCAAGTCTGTCTGTATGTGTGTCGATCTGTCTATCAGTTAATGACTATCTATATGTCTTGGCCTGTCTGTCTGTCTATCTTTTCTATCAATTCATGAGTCTTTGCTTATCTTTACATCCACCAGCCGTCTGTCTGTCTGTATATGCCTCTCTTTATCAGTCTTTTCTCTACCTTTTTGCTGTTTATTCTTTCGCTTAGCAGACGATTTTATTCAGCGTGATAGAACCCATAGCTGTGAGGAGGTTGCTGAAGGCTGTATCTAACCCCTTCATCTCGATAAGTCTCTCGCCAGCTGAGGAAAACCGTCTGGAGATAGTGAGAACAGACTACGAATGACGTCCCTAGGCTGAAAGGATTAATATTTCTGTCCTTGTGCCCATTATTCTGTTCATTATTATTATTATTATTATTACTACTGTTATTATTAACTTCTACTACTACTACTACTACTACTATTACCACTACTTATTATTATTCACCGTTCGACCATCTCTGTTGGTATCTTTGTCTGTTATCCGGCTTCCTGTTTCTATCTTGAGTTGTCTTTTTTTTTTTTTCTTTTTTTTTTTTCAGTTTTTTGTCTGTCAGTCTAAGCATCATTTTACTCGTCCTCAGTGTTATCTAGTGCGAATATTTTCTTAAGCGTTTTAGCCCTTTTTCCTATATACACTTTCGTAATTATTTTCTCTCCGTTTTTTTATCTTCTCATTTCGTCCATCTTTGTATCTCTTCTTTATTATGTCTGTAGCCTTTAATCTCTTTTTTTTTCTTTATATTTCTCTCCTTTTGTCCAGTTTTCTACCCGTCAATCTATGCATCATTTTCTGTGCTTATATCATCTGTTCTCCGCCTATCCAGTCTTACTCAGGCGTATCCTTTTGTGTCTTTTATATCCTGGCTTATTCTTCCCTTTCATCCTCCATCTTCTGTCATTTCCTACCTATCCCATTTCTCTTCCTAACTTGTAAATCTCTGTAATTATCATGTCCGCTTTTCTCTCCATCTCTTCATTGAGCGTTTGATCTAACTTGACAAAGATCCCTAACCCATCTGAGTCCAGTTGATGGTCAGGTTTAGTCAGATTGGAGGGTCATTTTGGCTAGTAACCATGGAGACTTATTTCAACCTCAAACTAAGACTCATTTTATGCAACCACGACTTAGTGTTGAAATTGAAGGAGTGACCCAGTTCCGTTAGATGAAAATAAACTATTGTACAGCATATTCAGTAAGCCTCTTCAATAAAGGTGGTAAAAAATTTTGGCATATACTTCTTACTACTACACGGATATGTTCAGCTTAGACTTTTTCAACTGGACGTGTTGTAAATAAGGAAGGTAAAGTTATGGTTTTTGAGAGAATTGAAGTTGTTGAATGTACAGTGAGGTTGGATGTTGAGGATATGGAAAATGTGAGTGCATTTAAATACTTGGGTAGTGTGATGAGTAAGGATGGAAGTTTGGAGGTTGAAGTGCTTGAAAGGGTACAACAAGGAAGGAAGGTTGCTGGTTCTTTGAAAGCAGTGATAAGAAATAGGGAAGTGAGCATGGAAGTAAAAGAGTCGCTGCACGATTGTATTGTGATACCAACGCTAACATATGGAAGTGAAGGTTGGACCTTGTTGAAAGGATGGAAGTCAAGAGTGAGAGCATTGGAAATGAGTTACTTGAGAGGAGCCTGTGGAGTTATAGGGAGAGACAGACTGACAAATGAGGAAGTGAAAGAGCTTTGTGGTATGGATGTGGATGTGATAGAAAGCGTTAGGAGAAATGCACTGAGGTGATTTGGCCATGTGGAGAGGATGGGGAGCGAGAGACTAACGAGGAGAGTTTATTTGAATGAGGTGGAGGGGGAGGCCGAGGATGAGATGCAGGGATGAAGTGGAGTGGTATACGAGAGAGGAGGATGAGCTGGGAGCAGGACAGTGAAATGGCAGGGGACCGGGCGACGTGGAGGCGATTTATTGTGGCCACCCCTTACGGGATTAAGGCGTCTGGCAATAGATAGATGGATAGATCAGTCCCTTCAACACTAAGGTGCTATCCTAAGCTGAGTATCATCTGTTAGTAGCAAGAATAAACTAATTAGGAGGTGTTAATTGCTCTTATCACATCCATCTCTTCACTCATCCTATCCATCTCTCCTGTCCTGTCCGGTATTAGGGTTTGTGTGAGTCCTTCTTCTCTTCTAGCCTGTCTTTCTCAGTTCTTTACCTGTCCAGTCCTTCCAGTATTCTGTCCATTATTACTGTCTGTCCAGTTCAGCTCGTCAGCTATCCCCTGCATCTCTCTCTCTCTCTCTATCTGCCGATCAAATTTCTATCCATATCCATTTTCCTCCTATCCTATCCGCCTCCAGTTCAACTCTCCTGTCCTGCTCATTATTACTGTATCCAATTCATCCTATCCCGTCAATTCATACTGTCTATCCCATTCATTTCTCTCTCTCTCTCTCTCTCTCTCTCTCTCTCTCTCTCTCTCTCTCTCTCTCTCTCTCTCTCTCCAACACTGTATCCTCGTCCATTTTCTTCCTACCCAATTTCTCTGTTATCCTCGTGTTTACCAGTTTGCGTCTATTTTTCCATCCATTTAGCTATGCATTCACCTATCTGGCCAGAAGTCCTTGTATAGATCTGTCGAGTAATCTGTTTTTCTTTCACTGGCTCATCAGTCTTTTGGACCATTTCTGTCCCTGTATAGCCTATCTTCCCTTTAAATCTCTCCACCGTCCTATATCCGGTACAGCTCACAAGGGGACGATAAGGGAGCGCCAGTTTTCGTCAGTCCATCCATCTGTCTGTATCTCTGTCTGTGTGTGTGTCTGTCTGTTTGCCGATCTGTCTATCTATCTTGACTGTGTATCTATCGGTGTTCCTCTGTATCCTTCAACCAGAAATATTTATCTAACATCTGCAGCAAACTAATGCCTAATATTTGTCAGAAAGGTTGCGTATCCTTGTTTTTTTCTCTACCGTATGATCTTGCTGTCTCTCTCTCTGTCTCTCTGTCTGTCTGTTTGCTGGCGTTTTGATATCAGTCCATTTTACATATCTGTCTGCATACATCCCTTCCCTTGCCCTGTCTCGCATTCTTTGTCTCCCTTTCTTTGTTTCCCTTTCTTTATTCCATTTTGGTTGTTAGTCCATCTTTTTTTTTTCTAGGTCAATCTTTTTCTGTATTTCCTGTCCGTCCCTCTCGGTTTTCTCTTCTCTGTCCTTCTTCCGTGTTCATTTTGTTTTATATCTCCTGTGTTTTGGTATTTGTAATTCTCTCTCTCTCTCTCTCTCTCTCTCTCTCTCTCTCTCTCTCTCTCTCATTGTCTAATAATTCAGAACCCTGTATCACAATAAGGCTAAATTGTTCACTCGACATGAATACTGATGATAGTGGTGTGTGTGTGTGTGTGTGTGTGTGTGTGTGTGTGTGTGTGTGTGTGTGTGTGTGTGTGTGTGTGTGTGTGGCGCTTGCATGCTTGAATTTATGAATGCGTCAGGTGTTGTGTGGATGTGTGTAAATCATTGAGTATGTGCGTTTGTGTGTTTGCTCTCATTTATGTTTGAATATTTATGACCTGTGTGTGTGTGTGTGTGTGTGTGTGTGTGTGTGTGTGTGTGTGTGTGTGTGTGTGTGTTTGCGCATGTGCGCGCGCGCTCGTATAAGTTCGTGCGTGTGCCTATAGATGATACTTGAATGTTTACTAATTTACATGTGTGTGTTGCCATATAAATGACTGCCATGTACATGTTCATGTACGTATAGAAACGTGTATGTAAATATATATCTTTCAAACACATGAATCAAGAAAGTAGCAAAAAAAAAAAAAAAAAGCAAGTAAAAAAGTGTAGAAGGAAAGAAAACAGAGAAAGGTGGGGAGGGACAGCGACCAGCAGAGGCTAATGGAAGAGAGGAAATGAAGAGACGGTGCATAAAGGAGGTGAGAGGAAAATGAAGGAAAGGGAATTAAGAGAGAGGCCCTGATAGCTGGTGGGGGAAGTGAGAGGAGATGATCAGGGCTGGGAAACTAATCAAGGGGAGAGAATAATGAGATGAACATGGAGAGATATGGAGATTGGCTGATTTTTTTTTTCTTTTCATTTTTTGATAAGTTGGTGATGGATCTCTAAGTCTGTACCTGTTTCTGTCTCTCAGTTGGACTCTTTATGTTTTCGTGTCATTTGTGTTAGTCGAAGTTCTCTCTCTCTCTCTCTCTCTCTCTCTCTCTCTCTCATCCACTGCTATTCGTCAGTCTATACGCGTATCAATCTTTCTGTATAGCGAATCCATCTTATCTAATGTGTGTGTGTGTGTGTGTGTGTGTGTGTGTGTGTGTGTCGCCTTTTCGTGTATACTCTCACCTCGTTCCCCTGGCAAATCTCGGTCTACCTCTCCTTCTCTCACTGATCTGACCCACATACATTCTCATCTCCTTCCTCAACCTCAGTCTCAGGCTTCCTGGTCTTCACCTCCTAACCAACTTACTATTAACCACCTTTTCCCGATTTATTTCTTAAGTTTATTCTTGCTCTCAGACGGTTTAACTCATCTTAGGAAGGACGGCTTGTACTGAAGGGGTTGAGGAAGGCTGTATCCAACCCCTCTAGTTCATAGTCTCCCCGAAGCTGAGGAAAACCGTCTGGTGGCAGCAACGACACAAACACGTCATTGTAGCGAAAGGGTTAAGCAAGTTCATAGCCATTCCTTCTCTCTCCATTAAGTTTAGACACAGTTCGAAAAATATTGGTACGAAATGAAAATAATGAGAAAAATATATAGCAGAATTGCCTTAGACTCCCTTAATGTTGAACTGGGAGAAAATGGGGACGAAAAAATATGGAATGACGAACGCGTTAATGGCACGAAAATGAGGAAAATATTATATGCTACATGCTCTATATTTTTGGAGAGAGAGAGAGAGAGAGAGAGAGAACTGAACGAAACACCGAAAATTAGAGAAAGAAGGGAGGAGGATAAACGGTAGGGACGTGAAGGGAGCAGGAAAATAGGAAGGAAAAAGAGACCAAGGAATGAGACAAGGAAAATGCCAGACTGTGTTCTTGCACGTGACCAGACTTTCTTTAATTTCTCTCCTCTCTCTCTCTCTCTCTCTCTCTCTCTCTCTCTCTCTCTCTCTCTCTCTCGTCTCCGGGGGTATTCTTAATGTCTTTCAAGATATCACAACACTTTCTCATCTCCCTCTGCATCACCTAACACCTTAGTATCACCTTAAATGCCATTGATAACCGTCTCCATATTACGTTGTAAGGAATGTTATGGTGTAAAATGAATCGCTAAGGAATAGACGCTACGAAGCCTACTGTGCCACCTAGAATACGGCCCTGTAGTATAATTCTCTTTCTCCTTTCTTCTATCCCCTTCTCACTCTCCTTCCCAGACCTCGCAACACCTACAATCCGGTGTCGTGTGTTGTGTGTTATTCTTGCTTCCTCCATGCGATTTTGCTTAAGAAATACAGCGGTTTCCTTAAGGCTGTCTCTATCCCTGACAGCATTGGGAGGTGTCTCCTCAGCTCAGTCAAATCGTGTGGAGAAGGCAAGAATATAGTGAAAATGACGCCATCGTGCTTCACTCCCACGCCCATCCTCAAACACGCCTTGGGTTTTGTTTCCGTCTTAACTCTGCACTCACTTTACACATACCACTACCATGATTTATTGTAGACGCCATGTTTATGTTCGATATGTATACAAAATGAAAAAAACGAAAATTAATTCATGCGCAATACGTGTGTAAGTATTCGTACGGACAGACTAACCTACAGATCTGCATCGACTCTAAATATTAAAAGGTTATTGGTATGATTTTTCCCCCCAACAATTTTATTCACCTTTGGAAAAATCCCAAATATGAGTGAATGGCAATCTCCATTATATGCAGAAAATATTTAGTTGGTCTAGTAAATGAGAGCCATAAATTGGAAGAAAATTACAATAGAGTAAAAAAGACAAAGGAAAATGCAGACTGTGGTTAATGAGGATAATAAGAGACTTGGAAATAAATAATTTGGATTAATGAAGATGAGACTGTCTCGTGGAAAATGCTGTGTGTAAATGTAGTTGTCGTCATCATCAGCATTATTTAATTTCATTATTACAATGGAATGGGTTATCATTATTATTATTATTATTATTATTATTATTATTATTATCATTAATTGTTTTAATCTTGTAATTTGTCAGTTGCTAATTGATTTTGTAAACACAACTGTTGTCATCATCAGCACCATCATTATCATAAATATTTCGTACTGATTCTGTGTTATGATTATTATTATTATTATTATTATTATTATTATTATTATTATTATCCCGAACTGGTGAATGTAATTAATATATGCTAATTACAGGAGGGCAACTTCAGTATGATAGGGGAGTAAGAAAACTGATAATGGCAAAGGAGAGGAAGGAGGAGGGAAGAAGAGCGAGAGAGGGACCAAGTGTTGAAAACAATGGGAAGTATGACGGAGGGGGAGAAATATGACGATAACTAAGTAGACGAGAAGGTATGGGCGATGACGGAACTACAGAGAAGAGATAGCCAGAGGAGTGAGGGTCGTGGGAGAATGAGGAAGGATAGCGTGAGTAGTAGGAGAAGTCTGCAAGGCTCTGAGGAAAACGATACACGCAATCTGGAGGTATCGCGTTACGGTAGGAAAAGTCTTAGTGGCGAGGAAAACGATTCCCGCGCCTTGGAATTGTATCGTCACCGCAGTAAAAGTCTTGGGGGAGCCGAAGACAGCGAGTGCCGGACCCTGGAGTTCTTGCGTCATCAGTGTTTACATGGTGACGTCACGATGACCAACGCTCTGCCGGGCCCGCCCCACCCCCACCCTCTCCACCACCACCCCCACCCCCACCACACACCCCTCCCCCACCACCACCACGCCTGCCATGACTCGCGAGGCCTCGAGAACGGGCGAGACGGCGCTCTGGTGTTCGAAAATGCGCCGCGGGAGAACGCCAATTACATCTACGAGAGCGGGCGAGACCATCGCGGAATTATATACGAAAATGGACGAGATCCCGGCTTTCTGTACGAGCCGAACCGAGACCGAGACCTGCTGTACGAGTCCAGGAGGGATCGAGGCCTCATCTACGAGTCCAGAGACGCGAGAAACCGAAACCTGATATACGAGAACGGGCGAGATAGGAGCGGTCTCGTCCTCGACCTCTCGACGGACACTGCACCCGAGGACGAGGACGAAGACGAGGACGACGTAGGCTCAGGATCGGAGGAAGGGAGCCACGAGAGAGGAGGAGGTGATGGAGGGAGTGAAGGAGGGGAGGTGGTGGTGGGCAGGAGTGAGGCGCGGGGGGCGGAACCAACGACCCCCGAGGCTGACATCAACTACGTGTCGACCATCTTCAGGTGCGGCTGCTCCTGCTGCTGGCGGTATCAGCTCTGCAGAATGGTGGTGAGTTCCAGGCATGGCGGGGTGGCACCATGGACGACTTTTACCTTTTGTCTTAGATGATGCCTTTATAATTTGTATGCCCTTATATATATTTTTTTACTCCACTCAGATGTCCTCTTAATTCATATTGTTCTTCCCGCTAACACACTTTTATTTAGCTCAGGCAGGAGAGACTTTGCCAACCTTTATAGTATGTCTTTCCAAAGTAGAATAAACGGATGAAAAATGTAAAAGGCGTCGTTGTTGTGAAGATTTTAATGAGAGAGTATTGAGGGCAAACTACTTGTTTATTTTTTCTTCTTTTTAAAGATAAGCTGGAGGATTTTACCTTTTGTGAGTTTAGGAAATATAGAGAAGGTTGGGAAGTGCTGGGGGTGTTAATTATGTAGAATATTTAATGGCTTTGAATATGCATGCGGGTGTGGTTGTATAAGATAAAATATATATAGAAAGGTGTTGGTGTTTCAGTGTTTAACTAGTGGAGAAAACAGAGTATATAAAGGCGGGTGAATATAGACAGAAGTGATGTATTTGATGAATATACCCCCGACTGATTACAGGTTGAATACTGGATGATATAACTGTTTAGGGAATATGTAGACGGCTTACTATGCTTCATTATTTGCAACTATCCTAATTAACCAGCATAGAATGGAAAAATTTATGACTGCCTTAGACCGTGAGTATTGTTTTTATTTTGGAAAGAGTAAAAATATCAGTAGTAATAGTTTCTTTAAAAATTTGGTATGTTTCATTGGCACATTAGTCTGAATATTCTTACTGTCTACTCTGAAATTACTGGACAGATTTCAGTAATGGGGCATCGTAGACTTCGTGGTACCTCTTCCTTGGCGATTTATTTCGTGTATTGGACTTGAATATCAGCTTGTTTGTTTTGTAATATTAATGTCTTGCTATGGACATAGTTTCCATCAGTATTATACAAGAGGAAAATGAGATGTAATGTGCAAAATAAATCGCTAAGAAAGAAGTATTACGACGTCTTCAAAGCCTCTACAAATATGCATGTAATATTCCAATACCTCAATACTTAATAACTAACCCCTTTTGAGTTGGTGAACATATTGTGCACTAATGATACGATGATAGACCAAGGGAAGGCTTGTTATAAAGGGATTGTAATAGCTAATGAGAGAGAGAGAGAGAGAGAGAGAGAGAGAGAGAGTGAGAGAGAGAGAGAGAAAGGTTAAACTCTCCTCTGGCCAGTGTAATAGGAGCTGGACCGTTCCAACCTCGAGAAAGTTGTGAGTTAGGGAAAAGCTATTACTTTTTGCCTTATGCAGGGAGGAGGGGAGTGCAGGAAAGTTTGGCTTTGGAGAGAGGAAAAAAGGAGGAGGAAGGTTTAGGAGACAAAAGGGAGAAAAGGGAGACAGAGGGAAAAATCCAGGGAGGAAAAGGAAAGCATAGAGGGAGAGAGAGACAGAGACAGAGACACAGACAGAGAGAGACAGACAGAGACAGACAGACAGACAGATAGACAGACAGACAGGAAAAAATCCAGGGAGTAAGAGAAGAGGAAAGCCTAGAGAGAGAGACAGACAGAGAAACAGATAGACAGACAGACAGGAAAAAATCCAGGGAGTAAGAGAAGAGGAAAGCCTAGAGAGAGAGAGAGAGAGTCTGGGTGACAAAGGAGGACCAGATAGGCAGAGAGAGAAACTCGCCGGAATAAGAGAAAACAGAGCAGAACTGGAGACCCGGTGAGAGGAAAGAGAGATTGAGAGATTCGGGAGAAGTGGAAAGACACGAGTGGATGAACAGTAGGCGAGAAAATGAAGAAAATTTCATCAAGGAGGGAAGAAAATCGGGGAGAGAGAAAAAGAGAGGGAGAGAGAGAGGATGTAGAAAATGGTAAGGCAGTAGGAGAGACTAAAGCATTATGCACAAAGTTTACCTAGCTTCCTCTCTCTCTCTGCCGCACGTATTCCGGTATATGCCTGGGGTTAAAGAATTATGCCAGCCTCTTTAAAGCTGGGGGTTTGTTTGGCAGGGAGATAACGTGTTGGGGATTGGCTGGTATTTTTGGTTTAGGTGTGTGTGTGTGTGTGTGTGTGTGTGTGTGTGTGAGAGAGAGAGAGAGAGAGAGAGAGAGAGAGAGAGAGAGAGAGAGATAAGGGGGGTTCCAGCGCTCTATGGGGAGGTTGGAGAGTTTTTTGGAATTGGAAGATATTTTGAGTCAGATGTTCAGTGTGATTGTGTGTGTGTGTGTGTGTGTGTGTGTGTGTGTGTGTGTGTGTGTGTGTGTGTGTGTGTGTGTGTGTGTGTGTGTGTGTGCGCAAGAGTATTCATGTGAAAAACAGTAATTAAAATCATCCTCCAGCGTTAAAAATATATATAATATATATTTACTTATTCATTTATAAAGATACAAAAGATCAGAAAGCCAGAGATTAAGATACAAGAGCACAAAATACAAGAGAGAAAAGAATGCAGAAGTTAGATAGACTAATGTCAAAGGTAAAGACAGAAAAATGTAATATTGTTGATGTAAAGATACAGAAGAGAAAGATACTGAGTTGCAAAAGATGATGTAAGGACGCAAAATGCAAGGAGAGAATGAGGGGAAAATTAACTGGTGTAATGAGTCTTGTGGAATGTGTCGCAATTAAGTACACCCCCATAAATAACTCCACGTCAGAGAGTGAGAGAGAGAGAGAGAGAGAGAGAGAGAGAGTCAGGAGGGAGGAGGAAAATATGAAATGAAAAAGATTGAATGAGAGAGAGTGGGAGAGAGGAGTAATATATGAGATGAAAAATATTGAATGAGAGAGAGTCTCAGGGGGAGGAGTAAAATATGAGATGAAAAAATGGAGAGAGAGAGAGAGAGGAGAGGAGAGGAAAGGAAAGGAGAGGAGAGGAGAGGAGAGCATTTGTAGCGAAATAAAGAAAAACATACTGACAGAGGAGAAAAGTCAGAACAGGAAAGAAGGAGAGTGAAATGTTTCTTAAAGTGAAAGGACAGAGTAATATGCGCATAAGATTACTGGGTAGAATATGCCAGACAGGTAGAGAGAGAGAGACAGACAGATAGACTGAGAGACATTTAATGTAGATAGATAGAGAAGAGCTTGTGTTACTCCTTGAGAAGTTCTGCAACACTTGAGCATGTCCTCGGAGGGAGATTATTAGTTAGAAATAATCCCATCTCCCACTGGCCAGGTACGAATTAGGAGGATGGTATTTGGTAACAGAAGTGCATGTGGAAGTGGAAGTGTAGTAATGGCTCTATTTAAGTGTGTTAGTGTGCAGTGTTGACCGTATGAACCGACGTAAATAAAAGATGAAAGAAAATACTGCCAACTCCTATTTAATGTTCACTGCGGCTTAGGTTTCGAAATGCGCCGATCGAATGACGAGCCCTGTAACCACTGTTCCACCGTGGCTCCAGAGAACAGTCAGTGAAAAACAAGATCCAAGAAGGGAGACGCGCAAGCAGGAAAGTTTTAATAGTGTTTTAATGTCACCTGGTCACACACACACACACACACACACACACACACACACACACACACACACACACACACACAACTTCGGCATAATGTAGTTAGTGTTTCCCTCAGTAATAATTATTGTCATTATTTCGCTGTTGTATTGTAATGAAAGTGGATAGGTTTCTGAGTATCAAATTTGGTCTTTTTTTTTTTTGGCCATGTTTGTCACGTTAGCAGTTTTGTTTTTATAAAGTTTGTGGCGTCTTTCTTATTCCCCCTTTTAAATTTTTTCTCCAATTCTCGTTTATATCTTCTTAATCTTGAGTGTATTATTTTTCCTTGTATCATATATTGTTTTCCTGTATTTTTTCTTTTTGTTTCGTGGTCCCTTTCTATGTGTTGCAGTTTGCTTTATTTTCTTAATATTACTGTTTTCATCTTCACCTGTAATTTTATATGTTGCAGAGTTACCCGACCTCTTTTGTGTTAGGTATACACTACACAGCCAGCGTTGTAAGTTCTAATCATCCACTGCGTCTCCTCTTCACTTTCGGCATATCGGTCACTTTTCTTCCACAAGCATCTTATGACAGAGTCATCTAAGGGCAGAAACACAAAGTAACTGTCTATCAGCGCTGGAAAACTGACAACCAGAGAGTAGTGACAGAGAGAAAAGGTGGAATATTAGGCAAACTTACATCCCTGACTGTTCACCACTGATTTGTTGAACTGGAGGAATTATGTACATCCTCATACGTAGTTGCGCAATAAGACGCCCCAAAGCAAGCAGCCCTTGTTTGCCAAAAGGTCAAACACTAATATTTTGTAAACGCTGCGGCCACTTGGTCCATTACTTTTCGAGGTAGATATGCGTTTGTGCAGATGCGCAGTCATAAACGCAACCACAATAACCTGCGTGTGTAATACCCCTGTACCGTGAAGCATTCAGTTGTGTTGCACTTTTTTTTTTTTTTTTTTTTTTTTTTTTTTTTTAAGAGGAGGTAGATTCAGCAAATATGACTCGACTTAGACCAGACGATTTCCATACCTGAAGGGAGTCAAAAGTTCGTAATCTGTTCTACGTGGCTTTGGAGATTTCTTACCACCTCTTTTTCAGCGATTTATTTACCGATATTAATTCTTACATAATTAACAAACAAGGAACTGTTAAGGTGTATCATGCAAAGTAAATCAATATGGGAGAGGTGTCACGAAGCCTCCTATGCCATCCAGAAGACAGGTATAAGCCGGGCCAAAACTGTTGTATCTTCTCAGTAAACAGTAATTTTGTGAGTACGGTTTCGTTCAGTAATTCCAGTCCTTAACCCATTCGCTCCAACGACTTATATTTCCTTTATTCGTACTATCTTCAGACGATTTTATGGAGCTGGAGGGATTGCCGTAGTTGCAGCCCTCCTTAAACTGTCAATATCAAGAAAATTTACCAGACTGAATGAAATCGTCTGTTAGCGGCAAGAAGAATCAACGAAAAGACGTCCTCTGATTGAAGGGGTTAAGGAGATGGAACATGTGAACAGTTGAACATTCAGGAGCTTGTTATTTTCACCCAGGTTTGCACAATTTTGGAAGCTTGTGTGTGTGTGTGTGTGTGTGTGTGTGTGTGTGTGTGTGTGTGTGTGTGTGTGTGTGTGTGTGTGTGAAGTTTCAGGCCTCCGACTCGATATCGTTTCGAACGATGAGGGTATTATTATTATTATTATTATTATTTATTATTATTATTATTATTATTATTATTATTATTATTGTCCTTGTTCTTGTTATTGTTGCTGTTTATTATTATCATTATTATTTTATTATTACTATTATTATTATTATTATTGTTGTTGTTTTGGTGTTCTTTTTAATGTTGCTGTTCATTATTATTATTATTATTATTATTATTATTACTGTTCTCAGTGTCTGCAGCTGCCTGTCACTTAACTTGGCTGCGGTTTTAAGCTCTTCTCAAGTTTCCTTTGCGGTCCACAATAAGCTGATTGGCGGGAGGGGAGGGGAGGCGAGGGAGAGGGGGAGGGGAGAGAAGAAGGAGAGGGGGAGGGGAGAAGGAGGAGAGGGGGACGGGAGGGGAAGAGGGGGAAGGGAAGGGGGGAGTTGGAGGAGGAAAGGAGAAGAGAGGAAGAAGAGAGGAATTGGAGAGGTTGGGAGGGAGGGAAGGGTATGCGAGGAGGGAGGTAGGTCAAGAGAGAGAGGGGGGGGGTAATACTGGAGGAAGGAGAGAAAGACAGGAGGGAGGAACGCAAGGAGATAGAAAAGTCAAGAAAGAAAATCGAGGAGGGATGAAGACGGGGGAGGAGTTGGAGGGAGAGGGGAGTAGGGGAGAGAGACTGGAAGGGAGGGGATGCAAGGAGGTAGGAAGGTCAGAGAAGAAAAGTGAGAAGGTTGGAGAATGTGTATGTGTGTGTGTGTGTGTGTGTGTGTGTGTGTGTGTGAGAGAGAGAGAGAGAGGGGGGAGGTGAGTCGAGGATTAAGAAAGTTAATGAAAAGAGAATGAAGGAAGTTAAAGAATGAGAGTGAAAGAGAAGAGATAATGGAGAATGGAGGAAATAAAGAGGAAAGAGGGAGAGGGGAAGGGTAAAGATACAAGAGAGAGAGAGAGAGAGAGAGAGGAAGGGTAAAGATACAAGTGCATATGTTGGGAGAGAGAGAGAGAGAGAGAGAGAGAGAGAGAGAGAGAGAGAGAGAGAGAGAGAGAGAGAGAGAGAGAAAGAAAGAGAGAGAGAGAGGAGAAAAATCACTGAACTGGGAAAAGAAATAAACGCATGATTGACAAGGAAAATGGATTAAACATAGACAACCAGAGGAAGATAAACATGAAAATAGATGTAATCAGGCAGATAGATAAATGTAAGTAAAAAATGCAAGTAGATAGACAGAGCAAGAACAGATACACCGTTATGCAGAAAAACTGGTTCCACAAAAATATAATGATGTAAAAATAGTCATGAGTTTAATGCAAGATAGAATTTTTTTATGACAGTGGATACCAGTGAATAAACAGATGGACAAGCAGATAGATAGATAGATAGATAGACAGACAGACAGACAGACAGATAGATAGATTGGGAGGAGTAATTCTACAATACCTTTTTCAAGTTGCAGTAATTAGATGTAGCTATATAGGTTTTAAGTTTGTGTTAAAATTAAAAACTTGGATAGTTACAGAGATAGATAAAGAATAGTGATTTCTATAATACACCCTCACGGTTCAGGTAAATACAGGTATATAGATGGAGGTAGATTATTTTAGTTTTTTTTTTTTCTCCAAGAGGTAGTATGGGGAAGAAAATGGGATTAAAGGAGAGTATGGTGGGGGAGAAGGAAGGGGGAGGAAAAAAGAAGGCTAAGGAAGGGGAAGAAGGAAAATAATGAAAGATAGGAAGCGGAAGAGTCAAAGTAATGGCAGAAGATGGATGGAGGAACAAGGCAGGAGATTAGGAAAGTACATGTAGAAGGAAAGGGAAGAAAATGGAAAACACATGTAGAAGGAAGAGAGAGAGAGAGAAAGAGAGAGAGAGAGAGAGGGGGGGGAGGGTCTCGAGGAAGGTAAGAGATGGAGAGGTTCCCGAGTGGACGAGAAGGAAGAGGTCAATGAGTGAGAGGAGCAGAGGTGAAGGAGGAGGAGGAGTGAGTGTTGTTGTTGTTGTTGTTGTTGTTGTTGTTGTTGTTGTGACCTCAGGCTCATCTGAACCCTATCCCCCGAAACGGAGTGACGTAGGAAGGTGAATGAGATTGAAAGGGAGGAGGAGGAGGAGGAGGAGAGTGGATAGAGATGAAGAAGAGGGGAGGAGATAAGAGAAGGAGGGAGAGTGGTGCAAGAAATAGGGGTATGGAGAGGAGGACGAGGAAGAGGAGGAGGAGGAGGAGTATTGATGGAGAGTGGAGGTAGATGAAGAATAGGAGAGAAGAGGAGAAAACAATGGAGAGGAAGAGAGGGGTGGAGTACGAGAGTGAAGGAGAAAAGAAGAGGAGAGGAAGGGAGGGAGGGAGATGATGAATGTATGAGAATGAAGGGAGTTGACGAGGAAAATGAGGGAGAGGAAAGTGAAGCAGCTTAGAGGGAAGGCAAGAGTAAGAAGAAGAAGAGAAGAGGAGAGAAGGAGAGGAAGAGAAGGGGAAGATGAGTAGAGAAGAGGAGGAGAGGAGAGGGAGTATAAGAAGGGAGAGGGTGGCGCATCGTTAAAGGGGGGTCGTTAGTGATTAGGGATAAAAAAACTATGGGTCGTTTGTCTAGTCCGTCCACACAAGATAGAATGACAGATAGAGATAAGCAGATAGATAGATGGATAGGCAAAGATAGATGTAGGTAGATAGATAAACAGATACATCAAGGAGTAATTAGATGGAGTGCTACCAATTGCCTGCCATCAGAACTGTCTCTTGTGAGGTTAATCTGATAATGACTAAAAAATATCTTCGCCTGGATGAAAGAACTGTGAATGTGTAATCAGACTCTCTCTCTCTCTCTCTCTTTAGTACGTATACAGAGCTTTATCGTGTATGTAGCCTATTATAATTTTGTAATCCTTCCTGTTTTTATCATTCCATTTTATCCTTTCCGCCGTCTGCTTGATGAATATTAAGTTTGTGTTGTGTTTTGTTATCGTCCGCCTTTAACAAGGAGAGGCGATATAGATTTTGTGTGTGTGTGTGTGTGTGTGTGTGTGTGTGTGTGTGTGTGTGTGTGTGTGTGTGTGTGCGTATTCGTTGCCAAAATATCTGGAAAAGTCTTGGGCTAATTTTCACCAAAGCTTCAGGAAACAGCAACTATGTGGATGTGCAGAAGCCTATTACTTTTTGTGAGGCGTTGATCAAAGACGACCGAAGCCAGTCATGATATATTTTTTAATATGCATTGGCATTTTGTGAAACGCAGTAACTGAATTCCGTAGAGTTTTGCATATATTCATCACATTTGGTTTGTAGGTATCTTGTACACCCCAGCAATCAACATATTTTGGCGGGCGATTAGCATTCGGCCCCGAATGCTTTTGTTTCATTTATGGTATTGATTGATTTTTTATTGAACTACGGAACTTTCAAATGCTCTCCTTTTTTGTATATACAGTATATTGAACCTGTATCCTGTGTGGGGTGGGCCTTAGCAGAATTTTCATGTGTTTACTGTATATCCATTTCTAGCTATAAATCAGCGGCATTTGAATATCTAGCACTAAATAATATGTAAGGTTAATTATGCTTGTTAGTGTATTCAGCGAATATGATACCATGTAGTTTGATGAGTGAATAGAAAACATCTTTTTCAATTTACTATAAGTACTGTATAACTGAATCTCTGGGATAATCATATATATATATATATATATATATATATATATATATATATATATATATATATATATATATATATATATATATATATATATATATATATATATATATATTCATTTTTAAGTCGCACATGGTCCAACACGTACTTTGATGTTTTGTCACTAATGCCGCCAGGTGATTTTATTCAGCTTAGGAAAACCTCTGACCATCCAGGGGTTAAACTTAAGACCGAAAAGACAGTATTGTCTAAGATTTTTGCACTGTACTTCAAAGATGTGTATTGTTATACATTATCTCAGTTTTTTGTGTATATTTCTGACCTAATGTTGTAACTCTCTCTCTTCCAGGTGAGTCGTTTTGAGTTTCCTGGTGGTCACATAAACACTTGGGAATGGTAAGTGTTGGCTCTCGTTTGTACGCATCTAAGGCCACATTTTTAATCCTCTTCAATCTGTCGACGTGTTTTCTTAACTTATTCTTGTTACCTCCAGACGTTTTTGTTCAACTTTAGGGAAACCTCTTGTAGTGAAGCGGTTATCAGAGAGTGTATCTAACCCTTCCAGTTCGCAAGGCCATTCCTAAGCTGGATGAGAATGCCTGATGGTAAAAAAAATAAGCCAAAAGTATACGTGTTGGACTGAAGGGGGTTATAGTGCAAGAGGATGTCAGCCACCTCATTTTTGACGGTCATATAGATAATTCACCTGTAGTTGTTGGATGTGACCTCCCTTCATCCCAAATTACAGAGTAGGGTCAGCAACGAGGCCCAGTGGTAAAGCCGTGTTCTGCCTTCGTCACATACTTTAAAAAATTGTCGTAATGAAGGGGAGCTGGTTCACGTCTTTACTCTCTTAGTTTTGATAATGTAGTTCCTAGAATAATTAAAACAATGGAAGACGTGTTTAATTGCTCGTATGTGGTTGTTAATCCGTAGAAGGACGCTTTAGATTAACATTGAGCGATGAATCTCTCTCTCTCTCTCTCTCTCTCTCTCTCTCTCTCTCTCTCTCTCTCTCTCTCTCTCTCTCTCTCTCTCTCAGGATGTAAACACTTGTAAATTTCTCATCCACGTGTTTAACGATTACTTCGCTTTGTTTAAAAAATGATCAGTCTTGCACAATTAATACTAACCTTGTCACTTACATTTATGAGTCTTGTACACTTAGAACGAGCACTTTGAAATACTTAGAGATTATGAGTGCTAGGGCCGTATTCCCTTGACCATTCACAAGCACCTCCACTTCAGCGATTTATCCTGTATATTGACCACCTGAACATGATGGTTTGTTTTGTGGTTTTGTTCTTGTTACTGCCGGACTGTTTTCTCCAAGACGCTAAGGAGGACATGTTAGAGATCCTGGGTTGACGACAAGACGGTCGATGTAGAGTTTTCACTTTAACTTGGCCCAGAGTTTTGTCCTTTCGCGGTTTATTTTACGTAGCCCATTGGCAGAAAAAGACCATGTTGTTGCAATATTCATTCTCCACAGCACTTCTTCGTGACCAGGATCATGTTTTTAGTGTCAAAATACTGTTACAGCTCCGCATTCCTGACAGATATGGCAGTTTTAGACAAAGTTAAAGTGAAAGGAGTATGGACGGCAAGGAATGCGTCCTTGTGTGTGCCCTGGCCAAGTTCTGTCCTCTTTAATAAAACGCGTAATTTCCACCCCGGCTACGGTAACCACAATTAAATTACACCTGGAAATGATAATACCAGCCACAGTGTAATTGTATGAGGTAAAATATATGTTTGCTGGATATAATATGGTAGACGTTTAATGTTGTCATGAGTATCACTAAAAACTGTCTAAAACGAAAATGGGCAATGAAAAAGAATCAGAAGGTAATATGTTGCATCAGAAAAGAGTAGACTATTCATGTGTTAATGTTTATCACTAGGAAGTATTTGAAGGAAACCTAGCTAGCAAAAAAAAAAAAAAAAAAAAAAAAAAAAAAAAAAATTAACACCCAATTCCTGGTGTTTCTTAAAGGTAAACTAATACTTGTTGAATCTGAAAATTTAACATCATGAACACACTTTGTCACTCACAACTCACTCTCATCTGAAAGAAACCGTCTGGCGTTACCTGGGGGAGACGACTAGAGCTGTCCTTACCGTGAGAGGGTTAATGGATGCCAGACTCTCACCTGACCTGTATATCACCTGACTCTTCTCTGATAAATATACCTCATAACGGCGACTCCCTGCTGGTATATCGGATTACATGTTAAAAATGCTGCTCGGTGTGGGTGTCGTGGCTGTTATTAGTATTATTAGAACGCCCTTGTCTGAGTGGCGACCTTGCTGTGTGCGTGTGTGGCCGTTCGTGTTGGTTTTCGTTATTGTTGGTGGTGGTGATGGTGTTCTTCCTCTTCTTCGAAATATTAGTAGTAGTGGTGGTAGTAGTACTAGTAGTATTTTATTATTATTATGATTATTGTTATTGTTATTATTATTATTGTTATTATTATTATTATTATTATTATTATTATTATTTCATTGATTCATTCATCATCTAATCGAGTGTTGGCCCATGAGGAGCGTAGGAGCCTTGGACTAGGAAAGTTGGTCCTGACATTTAAGATGAGAGTGACCAGCCTCACTCATCCTTGAGTGGCATTACGTGAGCAATAAATCCCAACCATCCCTTGCATATAAGCCTGCACAGGCTCAATCCTACTGGAGGGCTATAATTGCACAGTAAGCAACCAAGCGCTGTAATTTGGTTGTATGGTTACCACCCAGCGTAGTAAATGGTTTCCCTGTGTACAGGAAACCATTTGGCATGTCACTCAGTGTAGAGTCACCCGTAGACAGTAGAAAGAGGAAAGAATCAAGGAAAAAAGACGGAAGACGAAGGATGGAAAGAAGGAAGGAAGAGAGTGAGGGGATGGGGAGCGCCCTCAGCAACCACTATGTATTGTTGTTATTTTTATGATCATTTTTATTATTATTATTTGATCATCATCATCATCATCATCATCATCATCACCACCATCAAAGGTAGTTATAACCCTGCCTTAGAGTAAATCCCCATCCTTTAGCCCGTCCCCGCCTCTTTGTACATGGTGCCTCAGTAAATACCCGACCCCTCTTAATATATTCAACCTTTTCTCCACCCTGTATAAAGCGGGGGAGAGGATGGCGTGGTTTGAATGAGGCGGGGTGAAGTGGGGAAAGGAGTGAGGATGGGATGAGTAAGGGGTGAGTTAGGGGTGAGGATGGGGTGAGTAAGGGGTGAGGATGGGGTGAGTAAGGGGTGGGGATGGGGTGAGTAAGGGATGAGGATGAGGAGTAAGGGGTGAGGATGGGGATAGTAAGGGGTGAGGAATAGGGTGGGTAAGAGGTGAGGATGGGGTGAGTAAGGGGTGAGGAATGGGGTGAGTAAGGAATGAGTAAGAGATGAGAAATGTAAGTGACTGGTTTACTAAGGGATAAGTACTGGATGAAAGGAATGAATAAAAGGATGAGTAATTGGGTGAGTAAGGAACGAGCAGTGGAGTGAGGAATGGGTGAGTAGGGGATGAGTTATGGGGTGGGTAATGGGATGAGATATAGGGTGAGTAAAGAATGATTTATAGGATGAGTAGTGGGGTTAGAATAATGAGTAATAAGGTAAAAAGGGATGGGTGATGGGGTAAGGGGTATGGGATGAGTAATGGGTGTGAGTAAATTTGGACTGAGGTGAGTAAGGCCGTGGGTGACGTCTTATCTATGGAGACACAGATGCTGACTCATTAAATTGTTGACTCATTATGGTGCTGACTCCTCTGCTTACGGTTACTCACATTAAAGTTGAGTATTCATTTTAGGGGCGTTTTGGATGCCGAAATACAAAATTAAGATTTTTTCTTTTTTTAAGGTTATTAATATCTAGGGTGGTTGTTAGGGCTGAAGTTGCTTAGTTTTATTTTGATGACTTATTTGGAGGTAGTTTACTCATTTTCAGGTTCGTTATTTTCGTTAATGCTGGTTACTAAGGCTGCTGTTGCTCGTTTTAAGATTTTTAGCTCAATTTAAAGGTTACTTATTACGGCTGGTTGCGAAGACTGAAAGTTTACTCATTTTGGCTTAAGTTACTTGTGTTGTTTTCCTGTGAAGTGTGATTATTCGTATTATACCAGGTTACAAAGACTGAAGCTGTGTATGGTGAATGGTTATTCTCATTAGGACCGTTTACAAAGACTTAATGATGTTGAGTCAGGTTATTCAAATTAATGTTGGCTGCAAAGGCTGAATGTTTACTCTTATCTCTCTCTACTTATATGGCCTTAAATTTTCATCTTTTCGTCTTGAAATGCCGAGCTGGAACAGAGATTAACACTAGAATTTCTCGCTAGTCAAGAAAAAACCTAACCTAACCCAACCCAGTCTAACCTAACCTAACTTAACCCAGCCCAACTCAACCCAACCCATCCTAACCTAACCTAACCAAGGATGGAGAGCCGACGTAGTGGTGTATTCTGGCAGTGAGCTACGAGAATTAGCTCCAGAAATCTCCGCCAGCTTAAGATAGACTACGATTCATGTTAAGACAGATTACGCAGATTAATTTTTTACTTATTAAATAGGTCGGTAGAAATTTCGTAAAGATGAATAAAATCGGCTAACGTTGGCCAGAGTAAAACGCCATAATAACACCTGAGAGAGAGAGAGAGAGAGAGAGAGAGAGAGAGAGAGAGAGAGAGAGAGAGAGAGAGAGAGAGAGAGAGAGAGAGAGAGAGAGAGAGTTTAAAGTGAGTGGCTCTTAATTGCTTACTCACTGTGCTACATACTCGTCCTTATTGACCCTGCTCTGCTTACTCGTTATGCTGCATTCTTTTTTTCAGTAAGGCTATTCTTTTTTTAATACTCCATATTTTTTGAAGCTGTTTGGTCATTCAAGTTGCATTTTTTTTTTTTTTTTAGAGTCTTTGCTTTTTAATGTTGCTTACTTACCGGGCCAACTTGCTGATTATGCTGCCTGTTTTTCATTATTATTATTATTATTATTATTATTACTATTATTATTATTATTATTGAGGCTGTATCCTAATTAGTGTTGGTTATTTATTGACCCTGCTTACTCATTAAGTTGAATTTTAATATTGAGGGTGTTTACGCCACAATGTTGCATATTATACATTTTTTTTTTACACATTATTTTGCTAGTTTTATCATTAAGGGTGTTTGCACCATGATGTTGCATATTTATTGGCCTTGCTTACCCAATGAGCGGCTTTCTTTTTTTCTTTTTTCTTTTTTTTTTTGGGTCTTATGCTTTGTAATGTTGCTTATTGTACTGAGATGTTTGCTCCTTGATTTTGCCCAGTCCATTAAGGTTGCTTATGTTCAGAAGTGCTCATTTCTTTATTTAGTTTTTTTTTTTTCTACTTAATGTTCCTTACTTATTGTTGCTGCTAATTCTTTAAAGCAGCTAACTTACTGAGTCTGCTTACCCATTAACTTTTGCTCTTCCTACTGCATTGCGTATTTTAATCAGGCTAGCACCAGACGATTTTGTTCAGCTGAGGGAAATCCTAGCAGTAAAAGGGTTAAGGCTGATTATTTTTTCATGTACCCCTTGAATCCGGCGATTTTTTTTTCTTACAATTATCGGACGATATCATTCAGCCTTTGAGAGTTTTCGAATGGAGACTTTAGATATAATGTTTGTTAAATCCTTTACTACATGAGGGCTGCTTTATGTTGGTTAAAATCCTGTAGTGCTAGCAGAAGTTAAAATAAGAATGACGTCATGGTATTGCGTGGGCTGTGTACTCGTTAACGTTGATTTCTTATTGAGGTTACGTACTCATGCTTAATTAATAACTGCCCACATCGTTATTAAGGCAATTACTTGATAATGTTGGTTAGGTATTGAGCTACCTTTCCTTCAGTTACCCATTAGCTCTTTCAAAAGTTTATGTCAATGGTTCTCAATTGTTGGGGGCGAGGGCAAGAACCCAGAGGAAAAACAGTGAATGGTTTGAAGGACAATGTGTATGTCGTGACAAAACTTTCACAGCACTTTTGTTTTTGTACCCGTGTGATCGGTAGGTTCTTTTTCTTCTGTTTGGCGCCGTGCTGCCTTCTCTCTCCTTGCTGCGGCCTTGCCGAGAGAGAGAGAGAGAGAGAGAGAGAGAGAGAGAGAGAGAGAGAGAGAGAGAGAGAGAAGGTCCCAAGTCTGAAAAAAGAAAGAAAAAAAAAAAGATTTCCCACTTCTTAGATTCTCAAAATTTTGGTATTAAAAAGTTGTGTTATAGCCAAGCATGGTTTCTGCTTCCAAGTCGAATACAGGGTCAGTAGTGCAGAAACTTCACATGTTGTCGGCTACTATTACAGGTCAGCACGTGACAGTTTCCTGTTTCTCACAGTCACGTATTACTTTTTCATTTCATAAGTCAGTCTGTAACTACAGTATGAACCAAATAACAATGACAGTTCTGTAAGATAAAAATGTCTTATTATATACGAGTATAGATAGATAGATAGATAGATAGAGATAGATATATGAATATGAACGTACTTATATAATGAGACGTAAATTGTGATCATGTATAATACGCATGACTGACGTTTATTACCATGGGAAAGTGTTTCTGACCACGTGTTGTGGTGGTGTTATCGCTATGTAATTTAGTTGTGTTTAACACCATGTGATGCGGTGGTGTTTATATGATGTGCTGGCTTTTACCAGTGTGTGACGTGGTGTTGTCTACCATCATGTGATATGATGGCATTGAAGAGCATGTGATGCAGTGGTGTTTACTATCATGAAATGTTGCGGTGTTTATCATTATGTGATACGGTGGTGTTTATCACCCTGTGATGTGGTGGTTTATAACATTGTGATGTGGTGCTGTTTACTACCCAGTGATGGTTTTTATGATGTGGTGGTGCTTATAATTTCGAGATCTGGTGTGACTCATGTGATGTAGTGGTGTATATAACAACGAGATGTGATAGTGTTAGGCGACCAGTTGGTATTAAAATATTCATTTAATATCACAATTTGTGTTGTGAAGGGAGTGTGCTTAAATTTTCCTCATATATTAATAGAATAATTTGGGTGGTAACTGATGAATTCAAAATGAGATGAAGATAGGGAAAAGAGTGCATTGTGGGGGGGAGGGGGGGCTGTGACGACACGGACCAGCTGCCATAGGGACCAGCCACTTGTCTGTGTTAGTGTCAGTGCCAGACGGTAATATTCTGATCGAAAGACCTTTCGAACTCAACGACATCGTCTGGTAGCAAAAAGAAAAAAAAAATAGAGACGCTCAGTTATTAAGGTTGCTGAGTGAATAAAACTGCTGAATAATTAAAGCCAGTGAATTATAAAAGATGTTTACTTATTCAGCCTGCTTAGTAATGAGGCTGTTTACTTATTAAAGCCGTTTACATAATATAGCAATACTCTGTCCCCTTTAACTTGACCTAAGCTTGCCATCTTTTCCCCTTCACTGCTAAGCTGTAATAAGAAACTGACACAAAAATATGGAGCCATTCACGAAGAGGCGATGTATAAAAGAGTATCATCATCGGCTGTCATTTAGGTACGGATAATAAGCTGCAAGAAGAAGCAATTACGCACCAACTTTAGGTGAACGAACTTTAGCGACGTGTGATAATGTTGCAGACTCAGCTGGTAAACCAGCAGTTAGTGTCAGGGTTTGTCAGAGTTTGTGAAAGGAAGTTGAGAGTGAATGCAAGAAAGAGCAAGATGGCGAGGTGTAGTAAAGAGAGCAGAACGGTAGGAGAGTAAGTCTGAATGAGGAAGATTTGGAGGAAGTGAAGTGTTTTAAGTGTTTGGGGTAGACTTAGTACTAGATGGGACTCGAGGACCTAAAGTAAGTCATGAGACGATAGCAAACGTGTTTCGGGGAATGAGAAATGTGTGGAAGGAAAGATCAGTGTCTAACCATTCAGTCTAGTCTAATGACGTATTTATCCGGAGTATCCGTGCTACATCCAGACAGACTTATTCAGCTTTAGAGAGACGTTAAACTGAAGATACAGCCTTCGTTCTCCGCTTCACTACATGAGGCATCAACAGAGTTGAATGAAATCGTCTGGAAGTAGCAAGAGTAATCAGGAGCACGTCACCGGATGGTGCTGACGGTGTTGTGGGTTGCGGGACGTAAAGCCTTGAGTGCTTGGGACGGAAAAAAGGGTGTCATTGCTGGAAATGACATACTTAAGTTTGAGTTACACAGTAAAGGAGAGGTGTGGAATGAGACGCAGTATAATGGATGCTCATACCAGGCTGTGTAAAAAAAAAAAAATGTCATATACAGAGAATGGATGATAAGTTTGCATATCAGAAGCAGAGGGAGTGAGAGGGAGAGCGATTCTTGGGAAATGGTGGAAGGATACGGCGAGAAAGATTAATCTTGAATTATTGAGGGCTGAACTTCCAGGAGGGTGAGAGGCGTGTGTGGAATGGAGTAAACGGTCAGTGTTTCATAACGTGCAAGAAAGAAAGCGACTGGGGTAAACCGTATATCAGCGGTGACTGGTTGTGGATGGTTTGAAACTACTGGCTTTACCACATTACATAATACTGTGGCGTTGACCTTATTTACGTCCACGCAGCTGTCAACGCCGCTTCGTTTGGGAAATAAAGTGAAGAGAGAGCTAGGATTCCACTCAGTCTGACCCAATCTTATGTACCAAGTAACTGTCTCTCAGTAATCTAAGCCAACCTATTCTAATAATTATGATAATAGTTCTTCGAGCAGTAGGTAAGAGACAAGTATATAGTTTTAGACCTTGAAATTAAGTGAACTGAATAAAATACTAAGTGGTTCGCGGCTGTGTGTAGAGATCGACTCTCTCTCTCTCTCTCTCTCTCTCTCTCTCGTTTAAACATCCTCATTCAGTTAGCCTTTAAACAACTCACAAGATAAATCCATACTCACGAGTGTCAAGTCCCGATTCTGAATAGGATAGTCTCTCATTGGACTTAGTTTGATGATGCACGGAAATGACACACTCTCTAGGTTTCGGTGGGGAAAAAAAAAAAAAAAAAAAAAAAAAACGCTCCTTGTATGTAAATTCAACCGAGACTGTCGTACAAATTATAGCGGTTTCTTTAGGTGCTAATTTTTTTTTTTTAGTAATGGTTAAGATGAATGTATTTTGATTTACATAAACTGATGAGAGTACCCTGTAGGTCCTAGCTTCTGCACATAGCCTACAGGTTGACGCAAGGTTCCCCCCCCCCCTCTTTCTCTCTGATTAAAACCTCTTCATTCATCAGCTACCGATAGACATTTAAGTGGTAGAAATATTGAAGTGACTCAAGACGTTTAAAGTCAGTACAAACGCCGGGAAGATTATGCTGCTTGGCAATTGCTCGGTTGCCATATCGCATTTTTGTGGTGTTTTTGTCAGGATTACGTGAACCGATGTAATTATTATCTTGGCTATGTTTATTGTACACTATAATTGATCAACTTTAATATTAACACAGGTACGTGATGAATTAAGTGGTGACGTATGGAATTAAGAGTGTTGCCATTTCGTGAACCTCTCATTATCTTGGTGCCCCATAGCCAATGCCATAGCCTTGGTAGTGGTCAGTGGTCACTGGTCAGTGGTCATGAAGTCTTGGTTACGGGTGGGTGTGCTCTAGTGAGATGATTCTTTCCCTCTTAGTAATTAAAACTAACCCTGGACTGAGGATTTAATGACCCATAAACTTCTATATCGCTTCGTATAGCACGGTGATGGCAGTGACAGTGAATATAGCGAAGTGGTTTTGTCATAATGAGAACATTAGTGATAAGCTGGATTGGGAAGGACGGGCGTGAGATGAAAGATGCCTTGGTAATGGCTGATGGTAAGCCTTTTTTTAATTATTTGCAAAACGTTGATCGACTTAATTTTAATTTTCTATTACGTTAATACGCTTGTATTGTGGAATAGAGCCAAAAAGTTAAAGTACTGTGTGAATGAATCTGGTTCATAGGCGTAATGTGTTAGTAGCTGATTACACTTCCCCCTCCCCGGCCTCTAGGTATACTGTATAATGATGATTGTGACGGTAATGAGGTTAATGGTGATTTGAAGGTCATGTATTTAGTCAACCGTGTACTCGCAATTCACTCATCTTTCGCTTCCCTCTCCTATCTCCCCCTCGCATTCATTACCTCTCTCCCTCATCCCCTTAGCGTATTGTTTTGTTTTGCTTTGCTTTTTTTTTTTTAACCTGCTTGTGTAGTGTATTCAGGTTGCCATCGTATGATTTTATTGGACTTCAGGATCTCGACCAGTTAACCACTTCACTTCGATGCTGCATTTTGTACTGTTGCCACCACTGGAGCAGCACTGGTTCGGTAGCACACCCGTCTCACGATTATGTACCCCGAGGCTTGTGTTGGGTTCGAACTCTGACGCACAAAGGCATTCGCACACACACACACACACACACACACACACACACACACACACACACACACACACACACACACACACACATTGACTTTCACATGCATTAACTCATCCTTCAGACACCCCATGTCCATTCGTACTTTGCCAGCATGGGGAAAGGTTAATTCTCTCTGACTCCCCTCCGAGAAGGTCAGATCCCACAGTCGACCTAATAGGCTATGGCATGATCCAGAATGCTGATACAGACACAGTTGCTGAGATATTGGATGTGAAGGAATGACTTTCACCTGTTCTCCGGCGCCACCCCGGGTTAGGGAGTAAGAGAAATAATAATAATCCATCAAGCCATCATCCAATCCTACGTTGCCCCATGAGGAGCGTAGGAGTCCGGGGCTAGGCAAGTTGGTCCTGACATTCAAGATGAGAGTGACCAGCCTCACTTATCCCTGAGTGGCATTACATGAGCAATAAACTCCAACCATCCCTTGGATATAAACCTTCACCGGCTTAGTCCGATTGGAGTGCCGTAATTACCCACAACCACCAGGCGCCAAAATTTGGTTATATGGTTACCACCCAGCGTAGTAAATGATTTCCTGGTGTTAAGGAAACTTAACTCTCACCTGTTTTCCGGCGCCACCCCGACTTAGCGAGTAATAATAATAATAATAATGATAATAATAATAATAAAAGAATTGCTCTCATTAACCATTTCGATGCGACTTAGACTACAACTTTTTTTTTTTTACATTCCTTGGGTTAGTATTCAGAAATAATAATAATAAAAAAAAGTACTACCGATTCATATGCAGAAATAAAATGGAACGCATAAGCAGGAATCTCTATTAGGCTCTGTCAACAATAGAACCCATTTCTGCTTCCTTATTCTTACTTCCTTCAGGTGATTTTTTTTTTTTTTTAACCTAGGCACCGTAAGACGCCATCGCACTGAAGGAGTTAAAGGCTAGTTAGAGTGAAAGTTAAAGGATAGATTGAGATTAAGTTATAGACTAGTGAAGGTTAAGAGTTAGAGTGAAGGCTAAGGATGTGGTTAAGGGCCAGTTAGTGAAGGCTAAGGGTGAGGTTAAGGGCTAGTTAGAGTGTAGGATAAAGGTGAGGCTAAGGGTTAGAGTGAAGTATTGAAGGAGTTAAGGACTAGCCTGTAGTCTGAGGGTGACCTTAGGGCTAGTTAAAGTTAAGGGTGAGGTTAAGGGTTAGAGTGAAGGCTAAGGGTGCGGATAAGGGTTAGGCTGAAAACTACTGTGTCAGATTCACTCTAGCAGTGGTGGTGATTAAGGGTGAACTCAAGGCATAGGGCTAATTAGAGCAGAAATTTAAGGTGAGGGTTAGAACTTGAGGGCTAGTCAGAGTGTAGGAAAAAGGCGAGGTTGTGGGACTATAATTCATTCACTTAAAGTTGGCGGAGATTTTCCTTCTTTTGTCACTTATTTTCCTGACCTCGACCGTGGACGACGATATTACGAGTCTACATCCCATTCCATAGCACTTCTTCGTGACTAGCACTTTCTTGTTAGTCTTTTGTTACAGTTTAGCATTCAGGATGGGGAGAGGAGAGTTTTAGGGCAAGTTAAAGTGGACAGAGAATAGGTAAGGTGCGCTTAAAGGTGTGTGTTAGGATCAATAGGTAGGGAACTGTTTGCTTTACTTAGTAGTTTCCTTTGTAGTGTTAAGAGAAGGGCTTCGAAAGGGAGAGGGTGGGGGCATTGTTAGAGAGAGAGAGAGAGAGAGAGAGAGAGAGAGAGAAACTAAAGACTGGACGCAAAGTACAGCCATAAATAAGAAAAAAAGAGAATGGGAAGGACGAGATGTGAAGAAGTAATAGAAATAAGAGAAACGAGAGAAAATGAGAAAATATGTGGTGGTAGGAAAGGAAATAGGAAAATGAGGAAATGGAGAGAGGGAGAGAGAGAGGGGGTGGGGGGAACATGCGAGGCAGGAAGGGCAAAAGTGTTGGTGCATATTTTATAAGTGTTTGTCGCTACGTGACCTCTACTTAGGACACTTGCCGTTCCTGCTGCCTTCCCGCTTTATACTTTATTCAGGCTTACATTACGCGCGTTGGACTTACTTTATTCCTTACTTAGGGTTACTTTATACGTGTTAGTGCACTTTATTTAGCCGCAGTTGGAGAGGAATAAGCTTACTTTACCCTCTATTTAGACATACTTTAGACTGATAATTTACTTAAACCTGTTGGACTAAACTTGTACTCCTTATTTTACTCTAGATTTTATATTACTTTACACAATACTTAAGCTTATATTTACACCTGCTAGAATTACTTTACACTTTATGTAGGTTCACACTGTATTTGGTCTTTCGTCTTCATAGGCCCACTCCTCTTCAGAACTACCATGCTTTTTATGTGCCAAGGCTTTGAAGATTATTTAGGCGTAGCTACTTTATATTGCACCTTTACTTTGTTTAGACATTTTATTTTGATGTACTTTACACGAGTCTAAACTTACACTTTATATACTTTGAACTTTATTTAATCTCTGCATCACATTTTGTACTTTCTGTAAAATTTACACTTCAAACCACTGTTTACTCTTACAGGTACTTTACGCTATTTAAATTACACACATGGTTTACCTTGACACGTGTTTTAACTTTTTTTTTTTTTAAGCTTTTCCACGTGTTCCAACTTATTTCCAACTCGCTTTACACAATGGCGACTTGCTTTATTAGTGATACATGTGTGAATATAGCTTCACACATTTTAGGCCTGCTCTGCTATTCTTTGCTCTACTTTTAGGTTTATTTCATTTGTAGTTGATCCTTTATTTAGGCTTACTTTCTGCTTTACTTAGGCTTGTCTTATGCTAACCCTTATTGAGACTTTAGCTACCGGTATGTGTTATTTAGACTACACCTTTAAGATTTACATTTACACTTTTACCCTTTATTCAGGCTTGATTATCATTTTATTTAGGCTTGATTAAAAATTTCATGCTTGGCTTCACTTTAGGCCTTTTTTTTTTTTTTACACTTTATTTAGCTTTGTCTTACACCATTTAGCCCTACTTTACACTTACAACTTGCTTTATATTGTTTGGACTTTACTCTGTATTTACTCCTGCTGTGAACTTTAGGTTTGCCTCGCACCGTTTAGGCTTACTCTACACCTTAGACGGGCATTACTTTATTCAGGTGTAATTTATGTTTGTTTGGGCATACAAGTACAGGTATATAGCCTATATTTATTTCATGTTTTACACGTGCTGAGGCTTATAGTACACATGGTTTGGGTTACAGTTCTTCCTTTACTCTATACTACTGTATAGCGTTTCAGTGTGTTCTCCTTTGACGTACCGCACTTTAGGTTTTAAACAGGGTTACTTTATTGTTAGCTACTTTGTGCTCCGTGCTGAATTCGCTACTTATTCTTACTTTAGGGCCTTTCTTTTTGTCGCTTTACTTTATATTATCAAACTGAAAATTTTGAACATTATTAACCCAACTTAGTTTAGTCTGATTCATCCGGTATTTTCCTTGTAGAAGGAATACGTGTAGATCACACACACACACACACACACACACACACACACACACACACACACACACACACACACACACACACACACACACACACACACACACACACACACACACACAAAGCATAAAGTTTTAATATTTCCCCGTTCCCTTGCTCTTCCGTATCACGAAAAACACCATTCTTTTTTTGTTTTATATGATATGTTCTACGTTGATCATATTTCCTCGTTGTACAGTGGTAATAACTTTAACATCATTCTTTTTTCTAACATGCAATGAAAACCATTGAATTTCCTCTCATTTTTTTTCCTTCACGAGAACGACAAACTTTTCAGATGTGAAAGAGGAAGAATCTGTTCTTTATTTTATTCACAACATTTTTGTTCTGTGCATTTATTTTCTTTCATTTATTCGTGGTTTAAAGAATAACAGTTTCTTTTCAGCTGTATAAGAGGAAAAATAGTTTTGTATTGTTTTTTTTTTTCATCTTTATAGAACCACATCTTTCTCCATTTTTATTTTCTCAATTTCGCTTTGCTCTTGGGAAAAAAAAATAGGGTAGTGTTCTTATTTTTTATTCCCAAGAGTAGCAACTTCTTCCACTCGAGGGTGATGACGTCATTTGTTTTACTCATGCAGTCCCCCTCCTTTATTGTTTGTCTTTATTACGGGAGAATTGTCTGGAAGTAAAGGGGCAGAGTTTTTCATTTTCCATCTCTCGCAGTAGTTGTTTTGAATTTGTCTTTCTCGTTTTCTTCCTGCCTTTGTTCATGGGAGGAGAAACATCTGCCTTTAATATTAAAACGAAGAGCTTAAAACTTTGCCCCACTGGCTTGTTCTGAGAGAGAGAGAGAGAGAGAGAGAGAGAGAGAGAGAGAGAGAGCACTGTGAATTTGAGGAAAAATTGAAATATGATTTTCTGTGTGTGTGTGTGTGTGTGTGTGTGTGTGTGTGTGTGTGTGTGAGAGAGAGAGAGAGAGAGAGAGAGAGAGAGAGAGAGAGAAATCCAACAGGAGTGCACTGAGGCCGCGACCTTAATATAACATCCTCTTTTCGGTAAAAATATTTCACTGTAATCCCTTGCACAAAAATGAGACAAGGCACCGAGGAACAGGCATGAATTTAAACCAGGTGAAACGTGTGTGTGAGAGAGAGAGAGAGAGAGAATTGTGAGTTCCCTCGGGTTGCACAAATTAATAAAACGGCAGAAATTAGTGTTCGGCCTTAATGGTGAAAGTCTCTCTCTCTCTCTCTCTCTCTCTCCATTCTGATTAATTCCACCGCACCTGTTACTTTTACCTTCTCATAATTTAACTCACGTACCAATGTGAGTGGACCCTGTTTATATTTTGTTGTTGTTTCTGTTATTGTCATTGTTGTTTGTTTATATTTTTGCTACAGGTATCTTTAATAGATTTTGTTCAGCTGAAGGCAGTCGTCTGGAGGTAGGAAGAGTAAACGGGGAAAGACATAGCCACTGCGAAAGGTTTACATACACTAGTTTGTCTTCTGCTGTCCTTCTCCCGTCTCCTACCATCTTCCCCCCGTCTGCGTTACCCCTTTCCTCTCAGTATTTATCGTTTTACTATCCCTTCTTGTCTCCTGCTATATATATCTCGTCTCCTGTTCTCTTGTTTTAACGATCATTCAGTCTCCAGTCTCCTCCCTGTCACCTTTTAATCTTCACTTACGAGTATCCCCTTTAACCTGCCCTTCTCCACTAATCTCTCCCCTGTCTCCGGGTATCGGTATATCTCTTGGTCTTCTTATCTCCTTGTCTTTTATCGTCCTCATGTCTTGTAGTCTCTCCCCATCTCCAGTTGTCTCTTCGGCCTCCTGTTATTTTTCTGTCTCTCCTGTTGTCTCTAAGTCTCTCTGTCTTTCCCCCTGTTATATCAGTGTCTTTATCAAGTTCCTCTCCCTCTCTCCTGTTATCCTCTCCGTCTCCTAATAGGTCTATCCTGTTGTCTCCTGTTATCCCTCCTGTCTCCTACTATCCCTTCACTTTCCCTTGCTGTTTCTCCTGTCTGGCGGGGAACGAGGCTGGAATGATCGTGTATTGCGGGTGTTAGTGAGCTTTATATCCCTCGCCTTATCTTCTCCTGTCTCCCAAATAGCCGCAGCTCTCATGTTATCTCTGTCAGTCTCGCATCCTTTCAGCCGTTCGCATGCGTCTCGCCTTGTATCTTCCTGTTCCGTACATATCCTTAAGTCTCTTATTTTCTTTCCGTTCGTTATCCTTTCACGTATTCACAGTTGTCTCTTCCCGTTATCTCTTATTCTCTCTCATTTTTTCGCCGTTCTCATGCTATCTCTCCCTGTCTCTCTCCTTCTGCCTCTTTCTTTCCTGCCTCTTACTGCGGTACCTCACCCTGTCTACAGTTATCTCCTGTTGTCTCTTGCTATCTCCTCGTGCGTTGTCTCCTGTTATTTCTCCCCGTTTCCTCTTATCTCCTCTTATCTCATATGTATCTGCCTAATACTATCTCCCTTTCATGTTGCTGTATCTCCTCCTGTCGTCTGTTATCCCTCTTCCTCTCCCTTCCTTCCCAGTCTCTCCATTTCTTAATGTTTTTCATCTCCCTCTCTCCAGCTGTCTTTTAGTATCTGCCTCCTGTCATTTCCGTATCCTTTCTCCTGTCTCCTGCCTCTCTCTCTCTCTGTCCTCTACTATCTCACTTTTTCTTGTTGCCCCCCCCCCTTTTTCTCCTACTGTCTTCATTTCCCCTACTGTCCTTGTTTTCTCTCTCCCCCCATCTCCTACTATATCTCAGTATCCATAACTGTCTCCTGCTGTCACCCGTTATCTCCTGTTTGGCGAGATAGTAAGAGAGGAACAAGGCAGGAACGGTCGTGTTGTGGGTTTTATCGAGCTTTATAATACTCCTCTGACTTATCTTTTATCTCCTGCTGTCTCTTAAATCCACATAAATCTCCTGTTATCTCCCTTAGTCTCTCATATCTTATCGCCTGTTTCTCTTTCTCTTATCACCGTTGCTTCCTCCTGTTGTTAGTTAGCCTGTCTTATGTCTTTCCGGTGTCGCCTGCTGTCTTTTTCTCTCTTATTTTTGTGTTTTTCTGTCTGCTGTCTATAAATTCAGTTTCTCTTCTTGTTTCTCTTATTTCTCCTGTTAAATCTCCCTTCTCTTTTTTCTGGTTCCTTCTACTCTCTCTGCCTGTCTTCTGTCTCTCCAGCTATCCCGTTATCTCTTCTCATTTTTCCTTCTGTCTCTTGTCTCCCTGACTCCTGCTATCTCTTCCACTGTCTCCTGCTGTCTTCCTACGTTCTGCTGTCTCCATATCTGTCTCTCCTTCAGTCTTCTGCTGTTTCTCCTGTTGTCCATCTGCTCTCTCTCCCACTGTTTCTTGCTATTCTCTTAATTCCCACGATCTGATGTGCTATCTGTCTTGTTATCTCTGCATGCGTATATCTCTAAATGTGTCTCTTTCTCATCTGCTGTCTCCCAGTCTCAAGTTTATCATCCGATCTCCTATCTCATGCTGTCTCTCATGCTAATCCTTTCACGTGATAGCCTGTTATTTCTTTTCTTCTGCAATGTCTCTGTCTCTTGCTATCTCCCTTTCTCCATTAATTTCTTCTCATCGCTTATCATCCCGTCTCCGGTCTCTTCCTACCCCTTCCCCTCTATGTCTCCTACCATTTTATTGCTCCCATTACCTCTCCCAGTCTACTAATACCGCTTCCTGTCTTCTGCTGTCTCCTCGTATCTCTATCTCTTCCTTTTTCCTGTTACCTACTATCTCTTGTCTCGTCTCATCGTCCTCTATGTTATCTGTTTTCTCAGTCCCGGTTTCTGTGTATCATACTCTCTTATTTCCTACCTCAGTCTCCTTTCTCACCCGTCATCTTTCCGTCTCGTACTGTCTCTCCTGTTGTCTCTTCCTGTCTCCTGTTATTACTCGTCTTCTGCCGTCTACCCTGCTATCTCTTCCTGTCTTGTCTTTCCTGCCGTCTCTTCCCATCTCCTACTGTCTCCTATCACTTTCCGTCTCACTTCTCACCTGGTATCTCTTCCTGTCTCGTACTGTCTCTCGTTCTATCCCCTCCCATCTTGTCTTGTGCTGCCTCTTCCCGTTTCCTGTCTCCTGCTTTCTCTTCCCGTCTCTTCCTGTCGCCTGCTATCTCCCGCGGCGCTGTCTGCTGTTATCGGGCCTGTCTGGCGGGGTAGTAGGAGAAGAACGAGGCTGGAACGGTCGTATTGCGGGTTTTATTGAGCGTTATGTCACCTGGGAGAGAGAGAGAGAGAGAGAGAGAGAGAGAGAGAGAGAGAGAGAGAGAGAGAAACTAAGAATATGAGAACTGAGGAAAGCAGAGATAGATAGAAATGAGAGTGGGTATGATCTTGATAGGCAGGTCGATAGATAGATAGATGAGGACATTAATTGGATAAGAGAAAAAAGGAATAATATTTGAAGAGGAATTGGATGAACGCTGAGAGAAAATACGGATAGAAAGAGGTGAGAGATGGAGGGATGATAGACTTGCTGGTGGTGAGAGAGAGAGAGAGAGAGAGAGAGAGAGAGAGAGAGAGAGATTGAAGGAGCTGGGAGATTTAAGGGCGGAAGGTGGAAGGAAGATATAATGCGATGATAGGAAAGCCCGAGAGAGAGAGAGAGAGTGAAGGAGGCGGGAGATTTAAGAGCGGAAGGTGGAAGGAAGATATAATGCGATGATAGGAAAGCCTGGAGAGAGAGAGAGAGAGAGAGAGAGAGAGAGAGAGAGAGAGAGAGAGAGGAGGGAATTACGAAGCAAAGTCAAAATTGCATCGAGTCATGAAAATTCACAAACTTTGGCAACTTCGTGAGTGAAGAAAAAAAAAATCAGGAATTAAACGTTTCGCTTAGAAGGAAGGAGCAGAAGTCTCTCTCTCCACCCCCCCCCCTCAAGTCTCTCTCCTCACCCCCCCTCCTCCCTCAAGTCTCGCTCTTCACTCCCTCTCTCCCTCAAGCCTCGCTCCTCACCCCCCCCTCCCTCAAGCCTCGCTCCTCACCCCCCATCCCTCAAGTCTCGTTCCTCATCCCCCCCTCCCTCATAGTAACTGGCTGGCAGGAAAGTAGTGAGAAAGGAAATTTTTTAGCGTGTATTAATTTGAGAGAGAGAGAGAGAGAGAGAGAGAGAGAGAGAGAGAGAGAGAGAGAGAGAGAGAGAGAGAGAGAGATCCCTTGCTCTTCCCATTTTGAAGAAAGTTTCCTCCATCTCTAATAATGACCACGGCTTGGGTCTTGGTCTACCGCTAGCATCTCTCTCTCTCTCTCTCTCTCTCTCTCTCTCTCTCTCTCTCTCTCTTTCCCCCCCCCCTGGATTTTTCCCTTGTCATAGTTGTTTTCCCTCCATTTTTCGCTTGAATTTTCCCTTCATTCTTCCTCCCTTCCATTATTCCTCACTTGCTTTCTTTCCCCTTTTCCTTTTTTGTATTATTCTTTCCTTTTAATATTTCCTTGCATCAGTTCATCTTTCCATGTATTATATATATATATATATATCTATATATATATATATATATATATATATATATATATATATATATATACTTGCAAGGGTACCCGGCGTTGCCCGGGCCAAAAAGGCGAACAGTTTAATCCTATTTGTTCTAGTTCAATCTTTCAACTGCAGAAAGACCATGTACCTGTTAGGCTTTTGAAGAGGGATTGTAAGAGGTCCAGGAACTTTCTATTTCAGCTTTCGCAGACTAAAGCATAGTATTTGTGCGCACTTGTTTACTTTTACCGGTGACTTCTGATGACCTCCGACCGGTGACCTCAAATGACCTCGGAGGTCAATCTCACATGGCCTATGTCCGAACTGGAGGTCATGGGAGTATGCCAAAATTTGAGCTGCTGGGTCCAGTCGTTTGAGCGTGTGTATTACCGGTGACCTCAATGACCTCCGACCAGTGACCTCAAATGACTCCGGAGGTCAACCCCACAACCTGTGTCCGAACTGGAGGTCATGTGAGTCCCCATGCCAAAAATTGGACTGTAGGGGCACTCGGCGTTGGCCGGGCCCAAAAGGCGAACACTACCCGTGATCTCAAGTGACCCAGTTCTGAATTTTGACCCCCTCCCCACTGAAACCATCCTTGGCCCACCCGGTTTCAGAATATATATGGGTCTGGGGTTCCCTGGCCCTTGGTTTGGCCGTGACTGATGGACAAACAAACAACCCGGGTCTTTTATATATATATATATATATATATATATATATATATATATATATATATATATATACACAGTACATACTGAATATAGATACTTTACATACCGGTACATGCATATGGGCTACATACATACATACATACATATATAGCCATGCATCCATAGATACATACTGTATACATACCAACTTTTATCATTGCTACCGTATCCTTTTTTTATCTCTTACCTCCCTCTCTCCCATACCTCTCTGTTTTCCCTCCGTTGTTCCTACGCCCCTCTGTCTCACTTTTTCGCATCTTCATCTTCTCTCTTTTTCCCTGTGTCTCCGCTGTACCAGATAAATTACCTTCTTTTTTCCCCTCCGTGTTTCAGCCTCTCCGTTTTTCCTCTTACGTCATTTATCCTTCCCTGTTCCTTCCTTCATCCCTTCATTTATTGCCTCCCTGTTCCATCCTGTCATTCATTCATTCCCTTCATTCCTTCTCACCTTCCTTCCCTCTTGCATTGTCAACCCTCTTCATTCCTTTCTTTCCCATTCCATCCTTTCCCATTCCATCCTTTCCCCCATTGTTTCCTTCTCGTTCATTTTTTTTCCTTCATTCCTTTCTTTCCTGTTCCATCCTTTCCTTCACTGGCTCCTTCTTTGTTTAATTTTTTCCTTCATTCCTTCTTTTTTTTCCACTCTTCTTTCTTTCATTCCTTATTCCACCCATTCCTTCATTCCTTGTTGAGCCTTTCCTTTTCTTCACATATTCTTAATTCCAGTCTTCTTTCCTTTCTTCATTCTTCTTCCACCCCCCCCCCCATATTCTTGATTCTGTCTTTTCCTCCTCTTGTTGAACTTTGTCCCTGCATCCTTCATTCCTTCTTCCTTCATTCTTACTCGGGTCTTCATTCCACCTTCTGTCTACCTCATGCCTTTCCATTCCTCTACCACTTCTTTTTCCATCCATCTATTCCCTCCTTCCCATCGAGTCCTTCCTTCCCATCGACTTCTTCCTTCCTTCACCTATTCTTCCTTTCATTCATGCATTCATCCTGTTTATGTATTCCTTCCATCCAATCCCTCCTTCTCCTTCTTTCCTTCGTTTTTTCCTCCATATTTCCCTCAGTCTCCTTTGTTTCCTTTCTTCCCTCCATACATATCATAGCTTTCCTTCAATTCTCCTTCTTTCTTCAACGTTTCTTTCCTTCCTTACATCTTTTCCCCCCTTTTTTCCCTCCATGCTTCCTTCAGTCTGCTTTGTTTCCTTTCTTCCCTCCATACACATCATCACGTTCCTTTCCTTCTCCTTCCTTCAGCGTCCCTGTCCTTCCTTCCTTCCTTCAGCGTCGTTTTCCTTCCTTCAGCGTCGTTTTCCTTCCTTCCTTCCTTCAGCGTCCCTTCCTTTCTTCCTTCAGCGTCCCTTTCCTTCCTTCCTTCAACGTCCCTTTCCTTCCTTCCATCCTTCAGCGTCCCTGTCCTTCCTTCCTTCAGCGTCCCTTTCCTTCCATCCTTCCTTCAGCGTCCCTTGCATTCCTTCCTTCCTTCCTTCAGCGTCTCTTTCCTTCCTTCTATCCCTCAGCGTCCCTCTCTTTTCTTCCTTTCTTCAGCGTCCCATTTCTTCCTTCCTTCCATCAGCGTCCCATTTCTTCCTTTCTTCCTTCAGCGTCCTTTTCCTTGCTTCCTTGAGGGTAAAAATAGTTTCACCTGATTTCCTCTCATTGATTCCTATTTCCTCTTTTTTTTCGTCTAGCATTTCCTCTTTCATCCGCTTTATCTCGCTTCCTGTCTTTTAATTCTTCTGTTTTGCTTTATTTTTTCTGTTTCTCCTTTGCATTCTTTTCCTTCTCCTCCACCATTATTATTATTATTATTATTATTATTATTATTATTGTTGTTGTTGTTGTTGTTGTTGTTGCTGCTGTTGTTGCCCTCCTTATCTTGTCTCATTTTGTCTCCCCTTATTCCCCCCCCTCTCTCTCTCTCTCTCTCTCTCTCTCTCTCTCTCTCTCTGTAAGATTCTGTGTAGCTGCAGCCTTCTCTTATTTTTTCTCGTTCTTTTATTTATATCTTTCATCTCTTCCCTTCTCCTTTTTTCTCTTACTTTCACTCCTCTCCTTTGGCTTGTTTCTCTCTCTCTCTCTCTCTCTCTCTCTCTCTCTCTTACACATTATCTCCACTGTATTTCTTCTTCCCTTCATTGTTCCTCTTATTTTGTTTCCATCCATTTATCCACCCATCTTTTGTTCCTTTTACCTGTTATCCTTCCTTCCCTCCTTTCCCTCATTCTTCATTCATTCCTTATTTCATTCACTTATTCATTACTTACATTCTTCCTCTCTCCCATCCATCTCCTGTCCTTCTCTCCATCCATCCTTCCTTTCGTCTCCATGCTTCTTTCCGTCATTCCATCATCCTCTCGTCCTTCATCCTTCGTTTTTCCTTTCTTCCATCCTTCCTTCTTTCCTTCCTTCCTTCCATCCTTCGTACATTGGCAGCTGAGAGTGTTTGTGAACTTTGGTAATAGCTTTTCGTATTCTTAAGTTTGTCCCCAATTTACCTCGTTTTCCTTTTACCTCCATTTTCGTTCACTTGTAACTTTTCTCTAGCTCCCCGTCTCTCTCTCTCTCTCTCTCTCTCTCTCTCTCTCTCTCTCAGTTCCCTGCTTTTCTTTACGGTCTATCAATTTCTTTTCTATCTTTTCCTTGTTTCTTTCCTTCATTTTATATTTGTCATCATTTAATAGCTGCTCCTCCCTAGTTTTTCATTTATTCCTTCTTTCCCCTTCTATCTCCATTTCCTCTCGCTCTTGTACTTACATTCTTTCTTGCCAGTTCTGTATTTCCCTTCTTTGCATTCTTCCTTTCATTTTACCATCACTCAATCTCTCCTTTTTTTCTTCTTCTTAATTTTGTTTCCCTGGTAGCTCCTTTTTCATATTTTTCATCTCTAGCCGTTTTTTTTTTTTTTTTTTTTTTTTTTTTTTACCATCCTTCATTCATTTCTGCAGTTCATTCCTTCCTTCGTATCGCTCTTTTTTCATTCATGCTTTTTCTCCAACATTGCATCCTTTATTTCCTTCACATTTCCTTCCATCTTGCCCCTTCATTCCTTCCTTCGTGCAGTGCCAGGTCAGAGTGTTAGTGAACTTTGACAATAGCTTTTCGTATTCTTAAGTTTCCCGTAGTTTATAGCGTTTTCCTTTTACCTCCATTTTCTTTGCTTTTTATTCCAGTCTTCCAGTTTCTCTCTCTCTCTCTCTCTCTCTCTCTCTCTCTCATTAACTGCATTTTACCTTCATTGTTTCTCATAATTGCCTTCATTCCTTTCTCCCTGTGTGTTTCCTTCCTCCCTTCCTTGCTTTCATTCTCTCACTTCCTTCCATCCATCTTTCCTTCCTTCCTCCCTTCCTTCCCTCCTTCCTTCCTCCCATCCATCTTTCCTTCCTTCCTTCCTTCCTACTTACCGCCCTTCCTTCCTTCCTTCCTTCCTTCCTTCCGTCTTTCGCTTCGTACCTTCTTCCTTCCTTCTTTTATTTCGCACCTTCCTTCCTTCCTTCCTTTCACTAATCTCTTCCTTTGTCCATTAACTCAGTCATCCTTTTCGAAGTTCTTATTGTTTTTTTATCCTTTTTCTTCTTCATATCAATATCTTTTTCATTATTTTTATTCGTATTTCTTTTATTGACCGTCAACTTATTAGCCCATTTTTTCTTTCCATTTTCTGTTGCTTTTCTACGTACCTTTCTCTTGGTCTCCCTGATTTTTCTCTGTCTCATGTTATTCTCTCTTTTGCCTTATCTTCCTTCATCCTTCTTCTTCCCTCCTTCTTCATTTCTTTTTTCTCTCGTCCTTCCTTCCTTCGTTCATTCCCTCCTTCTTTCTCTATTGCATTTTCCCTCTTTCCCTTCCATTTCCCCTTTTGCATAATGTTCCCCTTCGTCTTCAGTCCTTTATTACTTTATCCGTCTTCCTTCCCTTTTGCATATGTTCTCTGCTCCTCTTTCCTTCCTTCCTTTCCTTTACTTTCATATCCCTCCTTGGTTCCTTCTTTTTGTTCCCTCCTTTTTTCTTTTTCCATCTTTCCTCCTTTCTCTTCGCCGTCGCTCCCTTGTTCCTTCATTCCTTCCATCTTCTTTCCCACTTTCCTTCCTTCCTTCTTTGTCTTCCCTCATTTTATCAGTATATCATCTCGTCCTTTCTACCGTTTGTCCTTCATTTTTCCTTTCCATTCCTCTGTTTCTTCCTTCAGCTCTCTTCCCTTTTTTTCTTCCATCCTCCCTTCCTTCCCCTGAATTTGCTTCTTCCGTTTTTCTTCCCTACTCTCGTCTTCTTTCCCTCCTTCCTTCATTATTATTTCCTTCATCCTCTCTTCTCCTTCCGTCTCACCAGGTATAATCCCCACCAATTAGACGTTTGTACGATGCAATAAAAAACGCAGCGATATTAATTTGTTTTCGCGTGCTATTCAGACGCGGGTTTCATAATTTATCGCTCCCCTTCCTTTATCAAGTGGTCTAATTTATGCCTACCCATTTAACAGACTTTTATCAATTTATGGGGGAATATTATTGGATTTAAGCCTATTTTGTGTGTGTGTGTGTGTGTGTGTGTGTGTGTGTGTGTGTGATCTGTTTATGCTGGCTTTCATCTTCTTTTCCCAGCTTCGTTCGTTTTCCTTCCTTCCTTTTTTTTTTCCTTCCTTCATCTCTCCCATTTTCCGTCCTTGATTCGTTCGTTGTTTCTTCCTTCCTTCCTTCTGTCCATCCATCCATCCATGTATATCATCCATCCATCGCTTGTCTCTACCTTAACCTCAGTCTTATATTGTTCTTCCCTCCACTCTATCATATTTTCATTCTTTCATTATTATCCTTTTCTTTCCATTCGTCCATCACCTGCCGTCCCTTCTTTATTTCTGTCCTTTCGTCGTCTAATCTTCTTTCCTTTCTTGTATATTGAAGAAAGCTGATTTTAGATGAGAGGAAACGAGAGATTGAGGTACAGAAAGGGGGCTGGGGAGAGAGAGAGAGAGAGAGAGAGAGAGAGAGAGAGAGAGAGAGAGAGGCATATTGAAAGTTTTCAGTTGCAAAGAAAGAAAGAAGGAAGGAAGGAAGTTAGCGGAAATAAAGTGTGATCAAAGGAAAGCATGGGAACTTGAGGCAGTAAAGACAGGAAGGGGAGTATAAATCGCTGTAAAAGAGGTTGTAGAACAGAAATGAAAATACAAATCGCTGGAAGAAGGTAATAAATAAGAGGATCACCAGAAAAGAATTATCAGAAAGAAATGTGTAATTGATTCATAAAGAGAAAGAATTTTTTATAAAGACAGGAAATAAAAAATCTGTAGTGAAATAAGGCGAGGGAAGACCATAGATTTATTGGGGACGTAAAATGTAAAAAATGAAGTGAAAGAAGAACAATCTGGATAACAGTGTCAGGGAGAGAGAGAGAGAGAGAGAGAGAGAGAGAGAGAGAGAGAGAGAGAGAGAGGATCATCGCCAACTAAGTCGTACCTTCGAGTTGCTTCCTCGGAGCAAGTTGGGGAGATAAAGAGGAGGAAGAGGAGGAGGAGGAGGAGGTAGGAAAGAGAGGCGTAACGAGGTGGAGAGAATGACCAAAGAGAGATTAGGAGTGAAATAAAGAAAGAAGGAAAAGAGAAATGGAAAGAGAAGTGGAGACGATGGGAGAGAGAGAGAGAGAGAGAGAGTCATGGTGAGAAAGGAGAGGACTGAGTGGATTAGGAGGAGGGGGAGGAAGGAGAGTGAAGACGTGAGAGCAGAGGGAGTAGGAAGGAAGCTGAGGTAGATTAGGAGGGGGGAGAGAAGGGAGGAGGGAGGAAGAGAAAGAAGAAAGGATTGTAGGCCGAAAAGGAACGAAGGAAGGAGGAAGAGAAGGAAGAAAGGATGGAGGAAGGGAAAGAAGCAGAGAGAAAGAGAAGAAATGAGAGTTTACGGAAAGGAAGGAAGAAAAAAACGGAGAGAAGAGAGATGACAGAAGGTGGGGAGGGAAGAGTTTAGAAGGAGGAGAAGGAAGGAAGGATAGAGAGGGAGGGAAGGAGAGGTGAAAGAGGGAAGGAGCAGTGAAATGTGGAGAAAGAGGAATGAGTGCAGGGAAGGTAGGGAGTGAGACGAGGAGAAGAGTGAGGATGGGGGGGGAGAGGAGAGGGAGGGAGGAGGAGGAGATAAAAGGATTGAGGGGAGAAAGAAGTATGAAAGAGAGATAAACCATGTAATAGCAATAAAAGGGGAAAAGATAAAGGTTTCGTGAAAATAATGGAAGAAAATGTAATGAAAAATAAAAGAGGTGAATCAGGTAAGAAGCAGGTGAAAGAAGAGAGGTTTGGATGTGTGCGCAGAAGGAAGGAAGAGAAGGATCAAGAGAAGAGCCTGTGGAAGATAGGAATAGCAGAAAAGAAAGGAAGATTGAAAATAAGAATGTGGAAAGTTTATACACAAAAGATGGGAAGGAGGGAAGGAAGGATGGACAGAAGAATGAGAGGGAAGGAAGGATGGGAAAGAAGGAAGGGAAGATGGGAGAGTAGGATGAAAGGAAGAAAGAACTAAAAAGAAGGAAGAAAGGAAGGAAAGAGAGAAGGGAAGAAAGGAGGATAGAGGAAGGAAGGATAGGAGGAAAGAAATAAATGGAGTGAAAAGGGAAGGAAGGAAGGAAGGAAGGGAGGGACAAGAAGGTGATAAATAGGAAGAGGGAAAGAGAGTTTTAGCTTTAACTTGCACCCTACTTAGCGAGTTGAGAGAGAGAGAGAGAGAGAGAGAGAGAGAGAGAGAGAGAGAGAGAGAGAGAGAGAGAGAGAGAGAGAGAGAGGAAAGCAGAAGACGAAAAAAGGACAAACTGAAATGGAAGGGAAAAACTGAAGAAAGGAGAGGAAAAGAAACAAGAGATATAGCGAAGAGTTGAGACGGAGTGCAACGAGTTGGGCGAAGAGAATGGAAGAAAACTTTAGTCGGAAGGAGATGAAAGAAGGACAGACAGGGGAAAGGAGAGAGAGAGAGAGAGAAAAAAAATGAACGAGAAACTAAGGAAGAGAGAAGGAAGGGGAGAAAGAAAAATAAGGAAGCCAAAAGAGAGTCAAGAGGTAAAAGGAGAAGAAAGGAGGAAAAGGTATGGAAGAAAGAAAAGAAAAGGAGAGACTGATGGAGGTGAGGAAGGAAAGAGGGATGCAGGAAGAGAGGGGAGGAGAGAGAGGGAGGAAAGTAAGGAGACAGGTGAGGTGGTAGAGAAATATTAAGGTGACAGGTGGAGAGGTGGGAGGCGGGGTGATGAGGGGAAAGAGAAAATGAGGAGATGGAAGAAATTAAATAATAAAAGTTTAAGAAAAGTGTGTGTGTGTGTGTGTGTGTGTGTGTGTGAGAGAGAGAGAGAGAGAGAGAGAGAGAGAGAGAGAGAGAGAGAGGGAGGGAGGGCGAAGTGAAAGAAAGAAATGAAGGGGAGGGCAACATAAAATGAGGGGAGAAATTGAGGACCGAAGGAGAGAATAATGAAAGAACGGAAAAAATGGGAGAAGGAAGGTAGGAAGGAAGGAGTAAAGTGAAAGATGAAAATAAAGCAAGGAGAAAATGGAAGTAGGAGCCAAGGAGAAAAGCTAGAGAAAAAAAGACTAAGAAATAAAGAAGAAAAAGAGGTGTGTGATAGACAGGAAGAGATGTAAGACAGCGAAGGACAGAGATGAGATAGATGAAGAGAGGAAAGGAAGGAGGCAAGATAATTGAGACAAACAGAAGTGAATAAAGAAAGAAAGGAAGTGAGGAAAAAAGTGAGAGTAAAGATGAAAAGATACAGGAAAAGAAGAAGAAGAGAAAAACTAAAGAGGAAAAGGAAGGATGAGACAGAAGAAGCGACAAAACAAAAAGAAATAGAGTCAAGAGTAAAGAGGGAAAGGGAAGAAGAAGTGGAAGGAAACTACAGAAACCAGAGAGAAAAGAAATGGGAGAAGAGAGACTGGATAAGAAGGAAGGAGGGATTTAAAGAGAAAAAAAGGTGGGAAAGAGAGAGAAAGCGTGAAAGAGTCAGGAGAGTAAGGAAAGAGACAAGGTAATTGGAAGAAAGAGAGAGAGAGAGAGAGAGGGGGGGGGGATGGATGTCGTTAGATGTTATCAGGGTGGAGTGAAAGGCTAACATGTTGGTGGTTCTTTGTCACTCCACACTGCCTCCTTTTAGCTCACATCCTGCCTCACCCTGCCTCACCTGCCTTACCCTGCTTCACCCTCTCACAGCCTGCCTCACCCTGCCTCACCTGCCTTACCCTCTCACAGCCTGCCTCTCCCTGCCGAACCTTCTCATTGTTTCACCCTGTCCCATTCTTATCCTCCCTGTCTTTCCTCCTCCGCAGTCTCCCTCACCCTGCAATATTTTTACTTTCCTTGCCTCACCCTGATTTGTTTTGCTTCACACTGTTCCATTTATACTGTTCATGCATCACCCTGTCAAGCCTCATCTCGTCTCATCTCTCTCCTTGCATCATTCTGCTTATCACCCTCTTCTTTCTGCCACTCCCTACCTTAATGTTTCCCCTCCTTGCCTCACCCCTCCTCACCCTGCCTCACCTCTTCTCACCCTGCCTCATTTTGCCTCTCCCTGCCTCACATTACCTCACGTTGCCCTTTACCATGCTTTACTGTCATCTTTCATCTTTTTTTTGTTTTCTCACTTTTTCTTCACCCTTCTTCTCCCCCACTTACCTCACCTTTCCTCACCTCCTCATCCTGCCTTACCTTCACCCCCTGCCTCACCTTCACACCCTGCCTCACCGTACGTGCCTCTCCCGTCCTCCCTCTGCTTCCATCACTCTTCCTGCCTACTTAACTCTCTCTCTCTCTCTCTCTCTTTTGCCTTCGTAATCCCTATTCTGTGTGTATTTATGTCTGCCTGCCTCTCCTCTCATGTCTTCCTCTTCGTCTCTCTGTCTCTCCTTCTCTCCCTCCCTCTTTTTGCCTCCCTCCGCTTCCCCCCTCCCCCATTCTCTTAACCCTAATTATCTTCACCTCTCTATGCCTCTCTTCCACTTCACTCCTTAAGTTTCCCCTCGCGTCCCCCTCCCCGTCCCCCCCTCCTCTCTCTCTCTCTCTCTCTCTCTCTCTCTCTCTCTCTCTCTCTCTCCATTCTTATTTTCACATTTTCCCATCTTTAGTCTTCTTCCCTCTTTTCCTCCCTTTCTCCTTACCTCCCAACCTTTCTCCCTCCTTCCTTCTTCTTTTTCTTTCTCCTTCCATCCCATCTTCCTTCTGTCTTTTCCTCCCTCTTTCCTTCTTTATCTCCCTCCCTCCTTACATTATTTCTCACTCTTTCTCCTTTCCACCCTCCTTTTTCTCTCTCCCTTCTTTTCTCCCCTTCCTTTCCTATCCTCCCTCTTTCCCTCCCTCCCCCTTCCTTCTCCTTCTTCCTCCCTCCAGGCGGGTCCTCATTTCTCTTTCAATTTTTCTTTCCTCTCTCCTCTCCTACTCAGGTATCCCTCCCCCCCCTCACTTTCCTCCATGCCTCTCCTGGCCTCACCGATTTCTCTCTCTCTCTTTCTCTCTCTCGTCTTAACACCCTTCTTTCTCTTATATTTTTCCCTCCCTCTTCCTTTTCCTCCTTCCCCACTCTACCTTTCCCCTCGTCTCCCACTTTCCCCGTCATCCCACCTTCCCTTTTCATTCCCCTCTTTCATCCAGTCTCCTTTCTTACCTTCCTCCCCTCACCCCCCACCGTCCACCTCACTCTCCCTTTCTCCCCTATTCCTCTTACTTCCACGTCTTCCTTCAATCTCCCCTCCGCCTTCTCGTGTTTCTCCTTTCCTCCCCCTCTTCTCCTTTTTCCTCCCCCTTCTCACGTCTTTCCTCCTCCTCCTCACCTTTTCCCCCCTTCTCACTTCATTTTTCCCTCTCATTTCTCTCCTCCCCCACCCCTCTACCTTTTTGTCCTTCCTTCCTCCATCTCTCTTCTTCATCTTTCCCTCCCCATTCACTTCATTCCTTTTCCTTTGTAGTCACTCCATCACTCACTCATCCTTTTCCTCTTGCAGTTATTATTATTATTATTATTATTACCACCACACAGCAGTCCTTTTCCACTCTCCGTCCTCCTCCCAACCCAGTTTTTTACTCTCACTTCCTCCTTCTCCTCTTCCTCCTCTTCTTCCTCCTCCTTCTCCTCCGACTTTAAGAGAGCAAATTTTAAGAAATTAAAGGCAATTGCAGGTGCAGGTGACTGGCATCCCATTTTCGAAACTTTAGATATCAATGACGCGTGGAATTACTTTATAGAAACTCTCAACAGTGCCATCAGATTATGTATTCCAATGCGAAACAGAAGACCCGCCAAAAATTCTAAACCCAAATGGTGGAACTCCGACATTAAACATTGTCTAGAGGCAAAAAACCTTGCATATAAACATAATAATACCACAAAGAGGCAAAGTGATAAAAATTAATACGATGCCCTTCGACGAAAAGCCAAAAAATTAATTAAACGCGGTAAGAAAAACCTTGTGACACATATTGCAAGCATTAGTAAATCAAATCCCAAAGAATTTTTCAGTTACATAAGAAGCAAAAAGGTAATAACTCCATCAATCGGTCCCTTAGTCACAGATAACGGAGAACACACTGATGATGAAACTATAATGGCGAAAACTCTTAATACTTTCTTTGTGTCAGTATTTACAACAGAAAATATACATACAATTCCTACTGTTTCCCCCATTCCTATAGAAGAGGGCAACTTAATCACTGACATTACAGTTAGCGATCGTGACGTACTGCTTGCAATAAACAAATTAAAAGAGAATAAAGCACCAGGACCGGACAAAATATCGCCACGTGTATTGAAGGAACTACAGAATGAAATATCAAAGCCTTTAGTTGAACTTTTTAACTTATCACTTAAGAACAGTAAGGTGCCACATGAATGGAAGCTTGCTGATGTAACCCCAATATTCAAAAAGGACAACAGAGCCCAACCAGAAAACTACCGCCCAATTAGTTTAATATCGGTGGTTTGCAGATTGCTTGAAGCTATTATCAGAGACAAGTTTGTAAAACACTTAGAAACAAACAGTTTCATAAAAGATTCACAACATGGTTTTCATAATAATCGCTCTTGCCTCACGAATCTGCTGGACTTTTTCAATGATATACTGAACATGTATGACGAGACTAAATCTGTTGATGTGGTCTACCTCGATTTTCAAAAGGCTTTTGACAAAGTTCCACACAAAAGACTCCTTCAGAAGCTAAGGGCACATGGTTTCAGCGGCAGTGTTCTCGGGTGGGTAGAAGATTGTCTCACCAGACGAAAGCAAAGAGTTGTAATAAGTGGAAAAGAGTCAGACTGGATAAACGTTACAAGTGGAGTGCCGCAGCGTTCAGTGTTAGGTCCTATTCTTTTCTTAATATACCGTATGTAAATGATATTGATGAAGGATTGTGTTGTAAGATTTCAAAGTTTGCTGATGATACTAAAATAGGTAACAGAGCAGATACAGCACTGCAAAGACAGGCAATTCAGAGAGATCTTGATCAACTGTTTTAACTGGGCCCAAGTCTGGCAAATGGATTTCAATATTAATAAATGCAAAGTGTTAAACATTGGCAGTAAAAATGTAAGAGCAAGTTATAGCATGAATAATGTCCAACTTGATAGGGTAAACCATGAAAAAGACTTAGGAGTTATAATAACAAATGATTTGAAACCAAGCAAACAATGTACAGAAGCTGTGAAAAAAGCCATAAATTGATTGGATTCATAGGCAGAGCATTTGAATATACGAGGAGCTTTAATTCAAGTATTCAGGATATTCAAAGGACATGATAACATGGCTGTCGATAAATACTTCACAGTTGATCACTCGAATTACACTAGAGGCAATAGGCATAAAATAATTGGCAAACGATTCCAGTCGCATGAAGCTAAGCATTTCTTCTTCAATAGAATTGTAAATATATGGAATAAATTGGCCTCCTACGTAATAAATTGTAATATAGTACAAACCTTTAAAGGTCGCCTGGATAAGTACTTGGCATCCAACCCCCAGCTTAATATGCTTACTCCTGAATAAAACACTTGGATATGTATAATTTTGTATTTTATTTTATTTTAGCTTTCTAGAGCCTGGATCAATTTATTAAATGCAAATATAGTATATGCACAGAGAGCCCTGAGTTAACGGTCACTACTCATACTTTCGACCTGCGATGGGCTATGGATCACTGAGGGTCCCTGTTAGTTACGTGGCCACCATCGGGATTTTTTTAATGTACAGGGGTCATTGCTTCAGGAGGTGACTTGTGTGCTTGTCCCGCATGGGAAAGTTCCTAGTCTCAGTGGAATGAATGGAGCTGGGGCCTGATTGACCGCTGCCTACCTTAATAGCGCCAGGCAAGGCTGCTGCACCACCCCTGAATATCCACACTGTGCACTGTGCAATTTCCACACTGTGTCCGCAGACGCCCCGTCAACTTAACGTACCCGGTACCCGCACATAGCGACGTGCATTAGTTATTTATTTACTTGGTTATTCATTGTACTTTACTACTTTCTCTTTCAGGTTATTCATACTGGTAGCTTATAGGTAATGCATTAGAGAATGTAGCTTTTCCTTTTCAGTCTTTCCTATGAAATTTTCATGTCAGTTTTTCCATGCTGCATGGTGGTTTTTCTCACTTTTCCTTGCCAGTTTTACTGGAGGGTTTGGAGGCGGGGGGAGCCTTCTTGCTCTACTATCCTTATCCTTCAGCATATAGAGTTAGATCTTGTAGTCATAGTCTACTTTGTAACAAACAGCCTCGAAAGGACCATAAGGTCTGTTGCTGTTTGGTTTCCTTTGTACTCCTTTGTACTTCTGTACTCCTCCTCCTCCCCCATTTCTTCTCCTCCTCCTTCAGACTGGTAGCTTACAGTATAGTACTGTATTATAGAATGTAACTTTTCCATTTCAGTCTTTTTATGAAATTTCCATGTCAGTTTTTCCATGCTGAATGGTGGTCCTTCGCGCTTTTTCCTGCCAGTTTTAACTGGAAGGTGTGGAGGCGGGGAGAGCTTCTTGCTTCACTATCCTTATCCTTCAGCAGGTAGAATTATATTTTGTAGTCATAGTCCACTTTGTAACAAGCAGCCTTGAAAGGACCATAAGGTCTGTTGCTGTTTGCTTTCCTCCTCCTCCTCCTCCTCCTTCTTCTTCTTCTTCTTCTTCTTCTTCTTTCCTTCTCTTTCTCCCTCTTCTTTTTCCTTCATCATCATCATCATCTTCTTCTTTCCTTCTCTTTCTCCCTCTTGTTTTTCCTTCTTCTCTCTCTCTCCTCCTCCTCCTCCTCCTCCTCCTCCTCCATTTTTCTTCTTCTTCCTCTTCCTCCTTCTTCTTCCTATTCTTCTTCTTCTTCTTCTTCTTCTTATCTTCGTCCTTCTCCTTCTTCTTCGTCCTTCTCCTTCTTCTTCGTCCTTCTCCTTCTTCTTATCTTCCTCCTCCTTCTCCTTCTTCTTCCCCGGGAGCCACAAGTCCTCCAGATAGCAACAACATGACACATACCGACATTGTGCAGGCAGGCAGGTAGGCTGGAAGCGGGGAGGGAGGAGGGAGGGAGGAGGTAGGAGGGTGGAGAGGTGGGAGGTAAAGAGAAGGTAGGTAAGGAGGGAGGGAGGTAAGGAGGGAGTTAGGGAGGAGGGAGAAAGAGGTAGGGAGGGGGGAGAGAGGCATGACGGGGGTAGGGAGGAGGGAGAGAGGTACGACTGAGGTATGGGGGGGGGAGAGAGGTATGATGGAGGTAGGGAGGAGGGAGAGAGGCACGACGGAGGTAGAGAGGAGGGAGAGATGTACGATGGAGGTAGGGAGGAGAGAGAGAGGTACGACGGGGGTATAGAGGAGGGAGAGAAGTGCGACGGAGGAGGGAGGAGGGAGAGGAGTGCGACGGAAGTAGGGAGAGGGAAAGAGGGTGGGATGGAAGCAGCCTGGAAGGAGGACTGGAGACTTAGGAGGTAGAGAGGAAAGTAAGGAGGGAGGGAGGGAAGAAGGAAGGATGAAAGGGGCGGGGGTATGCAAGGAGGGGGCACGGAGAGTGAAGGAAGGAGATAGATAGAGAGAGAGAGAGAGAGAGAGAGAGAGAGAGAGAGAGAGAGAGAGAGGTGATATACTTCAGGTGGAACGGCGGCTTGGAACAGAAGAAAAGATAATAGAGGGAAGATTGTAGGAAGTAAGAAAGGACATAAGGAAGGAAGGAAGGAAGGAAGAAGGGAGACAGAGGATCATGAAGAAGGAAGGTGGACAGAGGCAGGTTAGAAGTAGGGAAGGAGGGTTAGGGAAGGGTAGGAAGGAGAGGAGGAGTGAAGGACAGAAGAGAGAGGGAAAATAAAGAGGCACCGAGATGAGGATGGAAGCAGAAGAAAAAGAAGAGAGGGGAAGGAGGTGGAGAGACAGAAAGGATGGAAGGAAGGAAAGGAGAAAATCACACGAGGATGAGAGAGATGGGGTGGAAGGGAATAATAGGAGGAGAAGGAGGAGGAGGAGGAATGAGAGAGAGAGAGGAAAAGAGGTGGAGAGGGAAGCAGGTACGAATGGAGGAGAGAGGCTTAGAGGAAGTCAAGAAGGGATGGAGGAAGAGAGGCTACAAAGTACCAAGAGAGAGAGAGAGAGAGAGAACAATTGAAAATGGAACGGTACTTGTACTCATTTCTCTCTCTCTCTCTCTCTCTCCGTCATATTTTCTCCCACTTTTCTATCTTCTCTTTTTTTGTCTTTCTCCTTTGATTCATTCCCACCCTTCCTCCTTCCTTTCTCTGCCTTCTTCTCTCCCGTCTCTCCTCTTCATCTCCTCCTCTTCCTTATTCTTATCTCTCTCTCCTCTCCCTCCCCTACTTCCTTGTCTTCTGTGTCTTATCTCCCTCTTTCCCTTCCTCTTTTTAATTCGCTTCTACGTTTCCTCTCTTCCTTCCTTTGTGGCTCCCTTCCTCGCTTCCTCACAGATTTCCTCCCTTCTTTTCCCTCCCTTCCTCCCTTGGTTATTTAATTTCTCTCTCTCTCTCTCTCTCTCTCTCTCTCTCTCTCCTTAGTCCTCTGTCCAACATCCCTCCTCCCTGTTTATCCCCTCCCCCTTCCTTGTCTTCCTCCTTTCCCTCTTTACTTCCTCCCTCTTAATTTCTTCACATATCTCCATTTTTCCTCCCTTTTCCCCTCTTTTCTTCTCTCCGTCTCCCTCCTTCCCCCTCCTCTGCTTCATACCTTCCCTCTTTCCTCCCTCCATCTTCACCCACCACGCCCCTCCCTCCTTTCTTCCCTTCTTCTCGTCCCTCTCTTAGTTTCACAATTATTCTCCTTCCCATCTCCTCCCTCTCTCCCTTTTCCATCCTCCTCCCTTTTGCTCCACTTCCATCCGTCTCCTTCTTCTTTATTCTTCCTTTTCCCTCTGTATTCTTCATTATCTCCCTTCACTCCCTCCTTTCCTTTCCACTCTACCTCCTCTCTGTCTGTCTGTCTGTCTGTCTGTCTGTCTGTCTGTCTCTCTCTCTCTCTCTCTCTCTCTCTCTCTCTCTCTCTCTCTCTCTCTCTCTCTCTCCCTTGGCTCTTTCACTCCCTTCCCCACTCACCTTCCATCCATCTTGCCTCCCCCTCCTCCCTCTCCCCTCATTCCATCCCTCCCTCACTGCTGTCCCTCCCCCTCTCCCTTTCTCTCCTATCCATCTTGTCTCCCGCTCCTTCCCTCCCCCCATCCCTCCCATCTTCCCTCTCCCTCCCTCCCTCCCTCCCTCCCTCAAGTCAGGCGCACTATAGTCCATTATGCACAAATTGCCCTCCCGTCCTCCCTCCCTCCTTCCCTCCCACCTCCCTCCCTCCCTCTTCCTGCTCATTCTCCTTTCCTCCATCACATTCTTCTTTCCTTCATATACCCCCTTCCCCTCCTCTCTCTCAGCTCTCTTGCAGTATTCCTTCCCTCTTTCATATCCTATCTACTTCCTCGGTCCTTCACTTCTTCCTCTCTCTCTCTCTCTCTCTCTCTCTCTCTCTCTCTCTCTCGTCTTTCGTGCAGTACTCCCTCTTTCATCTCTCTTCCCTCTTGATTCCTCTCTTTCCTCCTTTCTCCTTTCCCTGTCCCCTCTCATTTTTATTCTTCCGTGTGCTTTCCTCCCCCTCCGCCTTCCTTTCCTTCCCATCTCATATTACTTCTTTATTTCTGTTCTTGCTTCTGTCCCTTTCTTTTATTTTCATTTTATCTTCTCATTTGATTTGTTTTAAGTTACACTATTATCAACCCGCTCTTCCATTCTTCCTCCTTTCCCTTCCTCTCTTTTCCTGTCCCTCCTCTCCTCCTCCTTATCGTTATTTCCTCCTCTTTTCCCTCCATCTTCCCTCCCGATTAGCCTCTTTCGCCTTCTTCATCATTTTTCCTTCCGCCATTTTCTCTTCCTCTCCACTTCCCTCCTCCTTCCAACCATTTTTCTTATTCCATTTCCCTCCATTGAGAGAGAGAGAGAGAGAGAGAGAGAGGGGGGGGGTTCGTAAGAGGTTGTGGGGGATATGAGAGTGCGGGCAAATCCAGTAATTTGGTAGGAGTAGGAGTTATGTGAAGCCTCCCCCCACCCCCCACCCCTCTGTACCGTACTGCTTTTGTGTCGTCATGCATTCACCCCCACCCCACCAAACCCCACCCCACCCTCCCTGCATTCATTCACGCCTGCCGTCATTCATGCATTCATCGGTTTATTTGGTCTATGATTTAGCTTATGATTTTTTCCTGTTTAACTCGGTACCATGACGTGTTTTTAAAAACTGATTGCATCGTTTAGACGACTGTACCCCTCCCTCCCTCTCTCTCTCTCTCTCTCTCTCATATATATATATATATATATATATATATATATATATATATATATATATATATCTATATATATATATATATATCTATATATATATATATATATATATATATATATATATATATATATATATATATATATATATATATATATATATATATATATATATATATGTATTTACAGTGTGTCCCGCAAGTCATGCACCAGAGGGAAAACTGAAGTTCAGAGTATTTGTTCGAAGTGCCGACTGTCGTGCCTTATACAAATATTCAAACGTGTGACCTACTCATCGAGGACACGTCGTTATATGTCAGGGGTTATTTCTCTGAATGCAGCTGTGATTCTTGATTTCAGATGAGGCAGTGACGTTATCTTCTCTGCATACACGACGGCCCTTAAATGACTTCGCAGGTAAAAATGAAGAATCACAGCTGCAGGCACAGAAATAACCCCTGACATATTACGACGTGTCCTCAATGAGTGGGTCACATGTCTGAATATTTGTATGAGGCACGATGGTCAGCACTTCGAACAAATACTCTAAACTTCAGTTTTCCCTCTGGTGCATGACTTGCGGGACACCCTGTATATATTATACAGGATATGTATATTTTGATTATGTGATCTTCAGACCTTTAAGTAAAGGTAGGGATAGGTTTTCAGAACGGTAAATACAGCTGCCATTAGCTTGACCTCTGCACTGGCAGGGAACTTTTCTTAAGCTGAGTAAACTCGAAGGATACACCTGGAAGTGAAGCAAATATTGTCCTAGTAATGAATGGAGTGACTTTCCGTACGATGACGTCCCTTTATTGTATTTTTTTCTCAGACGTTTTTGTCCACCTGCTGGTGTAACCTCTAGCATGGTATTGCATTGATAGCAGACGATTTTGCTGAAGTTGAGTCGTAGGAAGTAAGGAGACTTAATACTCTCCGCCACCCCCCTCATGTTAGGGAAAACTTTTATTATTTTCCCTCCAACACCAACCATTTTTATTCTGCAAGCATTAAGTCATAAGGGCCTGAGATATTAATAAGCTGAAGATACTTAAAGCTGGGAGAGCTGAACCGGTCCACCAGTCTGTCTAAAGTCGTTTGGTATTTGATATTTTCTGCAAGCTCAGTACAGTCGTCTGGAGGAAGCAAGAACAGATAAACACATGATCACAGAAAAACAATAACCAGTTCACTCACGATGACGCCTTTATATAATAGGTTCCTGCTGCCGCCACACAATGTTACTCAGCGTGGGAGAAATATTGTGTTGTGTATAATGAAGAGAGAGAGAGAGAGAGAGAGAGAGAGAGAGAGAGAGAGAGAGAGAGAGAGAGAGAGAGAGAGAGAGATTTTAAGAAATGTGAGACATGCCAATATTGAATACACCTCAGAGAGAGAGAGAGAGAGAGAGAGAGAGAGAGAGAGAGAGAGAATGATTTTAAGAAACGAACATGGCAATATTGAATATATCTCAGAGAGAGAGAGAGAGAGAGAGAGAGAGAGAGAGAGAGACAGACAGACAGACAGACAGAGAGCATGGAATCATGGCAGGAAGTGTCCTAAGACTACACTGTAATTTAAGAGAGAGAGAGGGGGGGGAGGGGGGGTTGAATCATGGCGCATAGTTTCCTAAGACTTGTACGAAATGGCTTTGATCTTAAACCTCGGATTTCGTTAAGGATTTGAGTTTTGCTTTTCCTCCTTTTATTAATTTTGATTTTTCCTTTTGCCCCCTTTCCATCTGGCTTACCTCCTTGGCTTCATTTCCTCCCCAACCTTCATCATTCTCTCTCCATTATTCATCACTTTCCACCTCCCCCTTCTCTCTCTCTCTCTCTCTTTCCTAGCAGCAGCAACAGCACGATTCTTTTGACATCGCCTCCCCACTTCTCTCCCCTTCCTATCCTCCCTTCCCCTCCCCCTTCACTCGCACTTCCCTCTCCTGCCCCCCTCCCCCACTATCGACGTATTGACCCCCGGGGCTGAGGCGGAACAAGCTGTCACCTCCCGTCATGACACCAAGCACCCAATTCCACCCAATATGAGCAATTAATTTAGACTCGTTCCAAAAAATATCAACCCCTCAAAAAAAAAAAAAAAAAAAAAATCAACCCCTCAGAAAAAACATCAACCCCACCAAAAAAAATCTCGACTCCTCCAAGAAAATTATCAACCCCTCCAAGATCAACCCTTCTAAAAAAATATCAACCCCTCCAAGAAAAATATCGACGCCTCCAAAAAAAATATCAACCCCTCCAAGAAAATGTTAACCCCTCCAAAAAAATATCAACCCCTCCAAGAAAAATATCAACCCCTCCAAGAAAATATCAACCTCTCCAAAAACATGTTAACCCCTCCAAAAAAATATCAACCCCTCCAAAAAAATACCATCCCCTCGAAAAAAATATCAACTCTTTCAAAAAAATATCAGCCCCTCCATAAAATATCATCCCCTCCAAAATAAAATATTCAACTCCCCCCAAAAATATCAACCCCTCCAAAAAAATATCAGCTCCTCAAAAAAAAAAAAAAAAAAAAAAAAAAAAAAATCAACTCCAAAAATATATCAACCCCTCTGACAACCCCACCAGCGTGAAGATATCGATCGAACCCAGACGATTTTAACCCTTTGGCAATGATGACTTTTTTTTTTTCATATTTTTCTCTTACTTCTTCCAGTCGAGTGTAATGCAGATTTTTAAAGGTATTTTGTACAGAAGGCATAAAGGAAGGTCAGCTATATATTTTGCCTCACTATTTTGGAAAGTCTGGCCTAGCCTCAGTAAAATCGTCCGAATGTAGTAAGCTTGAAGTGTTAGTCGTCGGACTGAAAGAGTTAATTTAGTCTTTAAAAAGTTCCTGACCACCCTGACGTGCCTGGCAATGTGGGAAAAAAAAAAATCGATCGAACAAAAAAAAAAAGTCAATCGAACACGGACGATTTCGACATCCTCACTACGATTTTCCTTTTATTCTTGCCGGTACCAGGCGATTTTATTCAGTTGAGGAGATTAGCCGATAAATGAAGGGGTTAGTGAAGGCTGTATCTAACCCCCCTTCCAGTTCAGGGGGAGAGAGTCTAAACTAAGCTGAATAAAATCGTCTGAGGGTTGCAAGAATATAAAGTACGCCATTAGCTTTGAACCCCTGAAGTAAGACGACGCCATTTTTTTTTTTTTCATTGTTGGTACCCCCAGACGATTATTTTCAGCTCGGGAAATATACCAAGTTGTGAAAATGGTTAGGAATCTCCATTAACTCTTATTCCGAACGGTGATGTCCCTTATAGTCGTTACAAGAAAAAGATCCCGTCCTTTCACCTTCTATGTCCGCCCCTGTGGTAATTGTTTTGTGGGTCTGGGTGCTATGTCGTATTTCGTGTCGGTGATTGATTTATTTTCCTTGTTGCGTGTTTTGTGTTCCTTCATTTGTCTTGCTCTTATATTCCTCCCTTTGTCCCCAGTGCTATTCCTTTCACTTCCTTGCTTTTTAATGCTTTTTCCTTGGGTGTTCTTAATGTTATTTGCTTTCATTTCCTTTCCTTAGTATTTCTTCAGTCAACATTTTCTTTCATTTCCTTCAGTCATTATGCTTTCTCTTACTTTTCTTCCCGGCAGGAGGATGCAGTTGTATTATTTTTCCCTTTATATTATTATTTTTCCCCTTTTTTTTTTTTCAATACTCCGCCTAAAGTTGTCATTTCCACCTGGCATCACATTATCCTGTTCACTTCATTCCTGCTGCCCCCATGCGATTTTCCTAGGCTGATACTTTTTTTTTAACGAGGGTAATATAGACGCTTATTTAATCCTTCCTCAGTAACACATCATCCCTAAGCCTAATAAAATCGTCTGAAGGTAAGAAGAATTAATCACAGGGCGTCCTCGTGCCGAAAGGGTTAATTAGCCTACCCAACCCCAGTTAGTGCTAAATTTAATTCTTAGGTAATTCCGTATTCCAAAATTTTTTCCGGGTTCCCCCTCCTCTCTCTCTCTCTCTCCCCCGCCTTCCTCTCACCCCGATTTTCTTCCATGCCCTTTAATTTATTCATCTTGCTTCCGGCTCCTGCTTATGAGGACTGGAGGAGGAAGAGTGAAGAGGCAGAGGAGGAGGAAGAGGAGAGGCGGAGGACGGGAGGGAGAGGAGGAGGGGGAGAGGGAGAGGATGAGGACGGGGGGGAGAGGGAGAGGAGGAGGAGGGGTTTGTGAGAGTGACCTGTTGAGAAAGCGGAAGGGAAGGAAGGAATGGAGGAAGAGGAGTGATGGAGGAGAGAAAAGGAAGGGAAGGAGTGAACTGTTGGAAGGAATAAAGGGAGGAAGGAGAGAGAGAGAGGGGGAGAGAGGGAAGGGGCGAGGAGAAACGAGATGCTGGAGAGGGGATGGAGGGAGTGAGGAGGGGGAGAGAATTGAGCAAGGAGGGAGGAGTGAGAGGACAGGGGGAGGAGGAGGAGGGGGAGAGGGAGGGAGAGGATTAAGAAAAGAAAGAGGAGGAAGGAAAGATGGGGAGATGGAATTGGATAGGGAGGAACGTTAAGGATGAGTTAGGAGAGGAAGAGGGAAATGATGATGAAGGTAGGGGAGAGAAAGGGAGGAGAGGAGAAAAAAGAAAGGGTAAGAGGGAGGAGAGAATGGAAAGGAAAGGAGATGATGGGAAAAGATTAGTAGAACATTGTAAGTACATACGTAGGTTTGTAGGTAGGTAGGAGGGTAGGGTGGTGGGAATGTACTTAGGCGGAGGAATATTTAAGTTGGCTGTATTGTGTATTAGGAGGTAGGTAGGGAGGTAGATAATTGGGTAAGTAGGTAGGCAGGTAACAAGGTTAGTAGGTCGGTAAGGAGTAAGGTAGGTAACTAGGTAGGCGGGTCAGTAACTAGATAGCCAGATAGTTAGCAAGGAGGTAGGTAAGTCAGTGGGTAAGTAGATAGGCAGGTAGTTAGGTAAGTAGGAAGGTAGGTAGGTTGGGAGGTAGCATGGAAGAGCAAATAGGTAGATAGTGATAAGGTACAGTGGTAGGTTATGTACGAATAAAGGTAAATAGGTTGGTAGGCAGGTAAGTTAGTATGTCAGTTAGTAGGTATATAAGTAGAAAAGTAGGTAGGTTGGTAGTTATGTAAGTTAATTTGGAGGTAGGAAAGATTGAGAGAGACAGAAGGGGAGAGGAAAGAGAAAAATAATACCAGATTGTGTTTACAGAGAGAGAGAGAGACAGACAGACAGACAGACAAACAGACAAACAGAGACAGAGGAAGAGAGAGAGAGAGAGAGAGAGAGAGAGAGAGAGAGAGAGAGAGAGAGAGAAGGGGGGGAGAAAAAGAATGATAAATGGAGGTAAAAAGTAAGACTGAGGTAAAGGAAGGAAGAGTGGAAGGAAATGAGAGATTATGGTGGAAAAATGAAAAATGGAGAGAGAGAGAGAGAGAGAGAGAGAGAGAGAGAGAGAGAGAGAGAGAGAGAGAGAGAGAGAGAGAGAGAGAGAGAGAAAGTTTATATTAAGGAGAAAGTCCTAACAAGAAGAAAGAAGAGGAGGAGGAAGGAAAGGGGAGGGAGGTGTGAAGAAAACGAGGAGGAAGGAGGGAGGGAGAGGAGAGAAGGAAAGGAGGAGGAAGGAGGGAGGGGGGGAGGGTAAGTGGGCGTGTGAATGAGTGAGTGGATATGAGAGAACTTGGGCGAAGCGAGAGAGAGAGAGAGAGAGAGAGAGAGAGAGAGAGAGAGAGAGAGAAATATTTGTCAACCACTGGGAGAAGGAGAGGAGAGAACTTTCATTTTTCTCATGACTGCGTGTGTGAGGGGAGGAAGGAGGAGGAAGAGGAGGAGGCGAGAGGTAGGAAAGGATTAAGAGACTGAGTGAAGGAGAAGAAGAAAGAAAAAAATATGAGTCATAGAGAGAGAGAGAGAGAGAGAGAGATGTACATAAGGTAGAGGATTAGGATGAGGAAGAAAAGAGAAAATGAAGAGGAAGAAGAACGAATAGAGATAAAGAGGGAAGAAACAGAATATGGGGAGAGGGAAGGAGGAGAGGAGTTAAGTAGAAAGTAAGAGGGAAGGAAAGAGGTAGAACTTAGAGAGAGAAGAGACGACAGGATAAAGGAAGGAGAAGAGAGAAAATATGAAAGGTAAAATAAGAAGAATGAGGGAAGAAAAGGAGAGCCTGCGAAGAGTAGAGAGAGAAATGAAACAGAGGGGGAAGTGAGAAACTGAAACATGGAAGAGGAAGACGGATGTGAGGCGAGAGGGTGAGGGGGAGAGAGGAGGAAAATGGTAGAAAAGGAAAAGTTAGGAAAAGAGTTAAGAGATGGCAGGTAGGCAGAGAAGAAATATTTATACCTACATCTGTATCAGTATCTATCTGTCTATATACTTGTCTACACATCTATTTGTCTATATATACATCAGTCTTCCTATATGTTTATACGGTATGTAATGTATATATGTACAGTATGTATTATATGTATATAATGTATACAGCTATGTTTATGTATACATAATATATACATATATTTATATACCGTATATACATATATATACATATGATATATATATATATATATATATACATATATTTATATACCGTATATATATATATATATATATATATATATATATATATATAGAGTATATAAAGTACACGTAAAATATTAAGTCAAGCTGTGTGTGTGTGTGTGTGTGTGTGTGTGTGTGAACTTGTATGTATGTAGTTTTATGTATATGTAAATATATATATTATAAATTCTTATTTAAATTTATACTTATATATATATATATATATATATATATATATATATATATATATATATATATATATAAATATATATATATATATATATATATATATATATATATATATATATATGCACATATATACATTTATATTTTTTATACATATACCGGGTGTATACATACGCATATACTGTATATATATGTATTATATAAAGAGAGAGAGAGAGAGAGAGAGAGAGAGAGAGAGAGAGAGAGAGAGAGAGAGAGCTGTAGGAAAGACGTTTAAACGTGAAAATGGAGAAAAGGAGAGTGGAAAACTTCTCACTGCTTCCCTGTCCTCTCGGTGCCCCCGTCTCTTTCGATCCCTTCCCTTTACATCAATTTCATTCCATCCTGTTCTGTTCCATTCCATTCACACACTTACCTTAGTTTTCCACTCAAGCCTTCTCCCTCTCTTCCCTTCCCTTCCCTTCCCTTTGCTACCCCGTCTGTTTTCCTCCCCTCTTACCCATCCATTTTATTTCTTTTTCCTTGAATTCACTTCCTTTCCTTTCCTTTCCTTTCCTTGCTTTTCCTTTCGTTTTCTGTCACTTCATTTCTCCTTTCCTCATCTCCATTTCTTTGTCCTTCCTGCTCCTTTCTTTTCGTCCCATCCCTTTCCTTTTTTTTTTCAGCCTTTCCTTCCCTTCCCTTCCCTTCCCACCACTCCATCTCTCTCCTCTCCTCTTCTTTCACAATTCTCTCTCATTCTGTCCACTTTCCTCCCCTACATTCCCTCCCTCTCCTCTCCAATTTCTCTCCTTTCTTCTGTCCACTTCACTGCATTTTCTCACACTCCCTTCTCCATTTATCCTCCCCTCCTCGCTCATCTCTCCATTCTCTCGCTTCTCTTCTGGTCTTTCCTGTTCATCTATTCTCTCTTCTCATCTCTTCTCAGCTTCTTTTGTCTTCTCTTCCCTTGTTTTTGCTTCTTTTCTTTACCCATCTGTTGTCTCTTCGGTTTTCTCTCGTCTCATCTTTTCCTTTCTCTTTTTCCTTCTCTTTGTTCTTCTCTTTTTTTTGTCTTCTCCTCTTTGTCCACTGCATTCATCATCTCCCTCCTCCTTCTCTCCCCATTCTCTCTCCCTCCTCCTTCTCTCCCCATTCTCTCTCCATCTCCTCCCCCCTTTCTCGTTCTTCATTCTCTCTGTCGCATTCCTTACCTATTTTCTCCATGTCCTCTCCTTCTTCCCCATCCCATCCCATCTCATTCCTTTCCTTTCCTTTCTTCCCATCTTTCTCCTCCCTATCCTTTCCTCTCGTTCCTTTTGCCAGTCCCTCCCTCCCTTTCCATCCTCTCCCTTTCCTTTTCATTCATTTTCTCCCTTCCCTTCCTCTCCCCTCCCCTCCCCTCTCGTTCTTCTCTCTTCTCTCCCTCCCATGTTTTTCTTTCCTGTCCACTTCATTTCCTCCCCTGACCGCTCTCCCCTCCCCTCCCCTCCCCTCCCCATCACCAGTCTCGTCACGTTTCCACACCTGATACACTCTACACTATTGGGGAGGGGAGGGAGATAATGATAGGAGAGAGAGAGAGAGAGAGAGAGAGAGAGAGAGAGAGAGAGAGAGAAGAGTAAAGAGTGGGCGAGGAGAGAGAAGGATAATAATGATGTTTTTAAAGAGTCATCAAGCAATCAGTCCTGAACAAACACGGAGGGTGATGGAGGACCTGGCCAAACCCTCCTCCTCCTCCTCTTATTTTTCTTTACTCCTCCTCCTCCTCCTCCTCACATACCATATTTTTTTTCTTGCTCCAGGATATCGTGTCGTCTTGTTATCGTCTCTTCTTTCTCCCTCCTCCTCTTATTTCGTTCTCCTCCCGCCTTTACTTTACTCCTGTTCCTTAGCCTTTCTTTCTTTTAGATCCAGCCACTCACTGCTAACGATCTCTCTCTCTCTCTCTCTCTCTCTCTCTCTCTCTCATTTCCCTGCTTTTCATCGTTCTTCAAATGCCTTAAACGTAAAGTATGATTATGTGTATTCTTTAAATGTCTTAGGAGAGGCTTTTTGCACTTAAGAATGGAAATAACAGCCTTTATCAGCTCCCATAATACTAGAATCTTCTGTGGTTGAATGAAATCGTCTAAGAAAGCAAGAGTAAATAGTGAAATCATAATCATACTTAAGAGATAACGATTTTCCCTAGTCTAATCAGTTCGACGGTTTTTTATATCATACTTCTTAACACCAGACTATTTTTTTATGACAGTGTGGATATTGTCTCCTCCATGAACTTTTTCCTGACTTTTTTTTTTCGCCTTTAGCGCAATATGGTTGTCGGTGAGTAGCAAGGATAAAGCTTCGTCATGAGGTGGAAGGTGTTAAGATCGCTTCGCATCCCTGAATCCCTTTACTACTTTTCATTTTCCAAACAGTCGATTTTACTCCTCAGGGAAAGTATCTTGTTGGGATGCAGTTGGAATCATCGTCACTAACCCATTCACTACGTTAATTTCTTCTTTTTGCATTTTATATCATCTGTTGCCACACGATGTTATTCAGCCTAGAGGGAGCCTTGCAGTATGTAGATGAAAAGGTTTGTGTCTCCATTGATCGATTCACGGCGATGATGCCTTTGTGAGTTTACACTGATGTTACTAGACGGCGTTACTGATCTCAGGGGAAACTGATTACTGAAGGGATGGAAAGTATATCCACTGATCCATTCACGTCTTTTTTGGTACAGGTGCTACTATACTCTTTTTACTCTAATTTGGCTTAAAATTGTCCTTCCCATCTTGAATGCGAAGTTTTTAAAATGAATTGAGATAATATGTTGGTAGCCTCGAGGAAGTGCTGCGGAAAAAATGTAGAGACGTAATTCTGTCTTTCTTTGCTACTGGACTATATT
>NC_137018.1:34267349-34317349 GCF_032717465.1 Coenobita brevimanus
TGGGGGAGTGGGAAATGGGGTGGCGAGGTCAGATGCAGAACACAACAATAGCATCAAATAACTGCAGCGTAATTAGCGAAGCCATCAGTACCACAGAATCACATCAGTTTTAGGTCACTTGTTTTCCATCTATCTGTCTGTCTATCTATCACCTGTTTGCCTTTTTACCTTTTTTTTTTTTATGCTGGTTTCCTTGTCCTGTCATCCATTTTTTTTTTTTTTTTTTTTTTTTTTTTTGCTGGTGTCTGTCCTTGTGTCTGTCTGCTGCGTATTTATCTCTGTAGTCCTTTTATCTGTCATCTATATTTTTCATGCCTGACTATTTATCTGTCAGAAGGTTTTGTTTTATGTACACGTGTGTTTGGCTTATCTGTCAGTTGTTTATTGTTTATCCGGGGGTCTGGTCATTCATGTATTTTTTTTTTCCTTTTATTTGCCACTGTCTTTCCATCACACTGCGTATATCGTTATCTGTCATTCTATCTAGTTACTTTGAATTCTTGGGTAGAGTGGAGACCCACTGTACACGCTTATTTTTCTTACTTCATTTTTCCTTTCATTCTTCCAAACACTTCCTCATCTTTCTGCTATTCCTTTATTTCATCACCAGTTTACCTTAACCTAACACCATTTTTCCTTGGACAAATAACCCAAGATTATTTAGACCTTTTCGGGGCTTTTATTGGGACGCATCAGATATCAGTAACTGTACTTTTGGGATCGTATACCGTATGTTCATTAATCGTCATGCCAATTTGTATGTATGTGTATCAGTGTTCTATAACGGTGTGGAGACCATCTTGCACTGCCTTGGTATTGCTGGTAGATTATATTTTATCTAATCATACCAGTCCAGGTATTTACTTAGTTGTCTATCTCTCTTCATCTCTTAATTTGTTTATATATCTCTCTGTCTATAAGTTATCTGTTTATCGGTCCATTTTCCCGTCTCTCTCTCTCTCTCTCTCTCTCTCTCGTTATCTCACTCTATCTGTAATTGCCTTTCAGTCATCTCGAGGTATCTCACCATCTCATTTTCTTATCTGTCGCCCTTTCTGTGTTTCCTCTATTCCTTCCTACAATTTCTGTCGTCTCTCTCTCTCTCTCTCTCTCTCTCTCTCTCTCTCTCTCTCTCACACACACACACACACACACACACACACACACACACACACACACACACACACACACACACACACACACACACACACACACACACACACACACACACACTTTCTCACCTCTTATTCTTCAGTTTCTGTCTTCTTCATCAGATTATCTTTGCTAACTTTGCTAACTATTTTTTTTATCAATTTCCTTCCTTACTCAAATTCTCTTCCTCCTCCTCCTTCTCCTTCCTCCTCCTCCTCCTCCAAGCCTTATTGAATTTTATTACTGATGAAAAAGATAATCCGTTTATGCATGTACATTATTTACGTCCTTCCCTTGCCTCCTTTATCCCTTGCTTTACTTTCTTCCTGTTTTTCTTATTTTCTTCCTTCCTGTTCTCGTGTCCGCCTTTCGTTTTTCCTTGCCTTCCTTCCTTCTTTTCCTCTTTCACTTTTCATTTTTTCCATCTCACCATTTCTCCATCCTGCCCGTGTCTCTTCATCTATATTCCTTTCATTTTCTCTCGTCTTCCATCATTTCCTCTTTTTCTTTTTCCAGTCCTCTCTCTCTCTCTCTCTCTCTCTCTCTCTCTCTCTTACTGGCCTCCCATTTCTACCTCCATCCATTTTTTCATTCCTTTTTACTCTTTCATCCTTACTTATTCTTTCGCACTCCTTCCTTTCTCTCCTTTACTCTTTACTTCCTCATCTTATCTTTTTTTCGGATTTACTTCATTCTTCTGTCTTTTTCCTCCCTTTTTAGTGCCTTTCTTTCCTTCACTTTGGCTTTCTTCATTTCACTTATTTTCCTCATACTCCTTCCTTTTCATCTTCCTCCTCACCCTCCATCCATTCCTCTTTCTCTTTTCATCTTCTTCCCTCCATGTTCTCTCATTTTCTCATTCCTCCTCCTCCTCCTCTTCCTTCTCCTCCTCTTCCTCCTCCTCCTCTTCCTCCTCCTCCTCTTCCTCCTCCTCCTCCTCCTCCTTTTCAGATTTACCCTGCATCCAAAAACATGTTATTTGATTACCGTCTTCAATTTTCTCCTCCTCCTTCCTCTTTCCTTTCTCTTCCTTCTCTTCCCAGGTTTTCTCTCGTTTTCGTTTTGGATTTTTCGTCTTTTTCATTCATTTATTTTCCTCTTTTAGTAACCATTTTCCTTTCCTGCCTTTTCTCCTTGTCCTTTGCTTCTTTCCTTTCCATATTCTATACTCTCTCTAGTCTTTTTTTCCTTTTACTCTTTCTTAATTGTCTTTTTCATAATTGTCCTCTTTTTCAGTTTTTTTTCCTTTCCTCCTCTGCCTCGCTTTTCTTCATTTCCGTCTCTTCCTCCTCCCATCCTCCCGTTCTTCCTTCGTTTTCTCTTCCTTTTGTTCCTGCTTTCCTTCCTTGAGTCATTTTTTCTTTCTTTTCTGTTCTGTCTTTCTCTCCTTCCTTCCTTCCTTCCATCCATCCATCCATCCATCCATCCTTCTTCTCTTCCTTTCTTCCTTCCTTCTTTCCTTTCTTCCTTCCTTCTTTCCTTTCTTCCTTCCTTCTTTCCTTCCTTCCTTCCTTCCATCCTTCCTTCCTTCCTTCCTTCCTTCCCTCCTTCCTTCCTTCCCGGCTTATCTAATCTCCAAAAACTTAGTCATATCATTCAATCACATCAGCCAAGGAATGACTAGGGGAAAAGATTCCCTCCTTCCTTTCCCTCCTCCTTCCTTCCCCCTCTTTCACTTAATCAATCCTTCCCTTTGTACGTTCATTTGTCCTATTTCTTCCTTCCTTCTCTCTTCTCTTCTTCCTCATTCCCTCCCTTCATTTCTTCCACCCTTCTTTCTCCTCTCCTTCCCTCCCATCTACGATTCTTTGTTTCTTCATTGCATCTACGGTCAGTGCGCTTCCTTTCTTCACTCCTTTTCATTCATTCTTTCATTCCATTCTGCCCTTCATTTTTTTTCCCACCTCAGTTCTTTCCCTCCCTCGCTTTTCCTCCCTCCTTTCTCTTTCTCCCTCTCTCTCTCCTTCCTTTCTTTTCCTCCCTCCCTTCTTAATCCTCCTTGCCTCCCTCCCCGGCCTGTCTTACCTCTGAAAACCTAGGCATATTATATGATCACATCCGCCAGGGAGAGATCAACCCGACAGATTCCCTCCCTCTCTTCTGCCTTCCTTCATTCCTTCATTGATTCCTTCTCTTCTTCCTTCAGTCACTCATTCGTTCCTTCACTGTTTTGTTGTGTACTTCCCTCTTCCCTTCACAATATCCTTCCATCCTTCCTGCCTCCATTTGTTCGTTCGTTCCTTTCTTTCTTCCTTCCTTCCTTCCTTCCTTCCTTTTACTCTTACCTTCATCATCATCCCTTCCTGCCCTCCTTTTATTCTTTCCTTTCTACTTTTTCTTCCCTTCCTCCTTCGTATTTCTTTCTTCCCCTCTTTGTTTTGCTTCCTTCATGTTTTTTTTTATTACCTGTCTTCCTTCATTTTCCCCTTGCCTTCTTGCTTCTGTCCCTTTCAATCCTTTGTTTTTCTTCCCCTCAGCATTCATTTTCCCCACCCGCTGTTCCTATTTTCTTCCCTCTTCACTAGTTTTCTTTCTTTCGTGCCCTTTCTTTTTTTTCTTCCTCCTTCCTTTTTCCCTCGTGCTTTCATCTTTCCTTCTTTCACTTCTCTCTTCCTCTCATTCATTTCTCCCTTTTCCCCCTACTCTTTGGTAATAACTTTCTTCTTCCCTTCCATTCTTCTTCTCTCCTTTGTTTTCCTCTTTCGTCCCGTTTATTCCCTTCCTTCCCTGCTGTGCCTTTTCCTCTTCCTTTCCGTCCCGCTTTTCCTTTCCCTTCTTCTCTCTCTCTTTTCCTTCATCTTCCTTCACATCTTTTCTTTCCTCTCCTACCTTCCCTCGCTACTTTGTCTTTTCTTCATTATTCAGTCTCTTTATTTCCTTCCTATTCTTCCTTCCCTCTTTTCCTTCCCCTCTTCACTTCTTCCTCTTTTCCACTCCTTATTTTATACCCACCATCTTTTCCCTTACCTCGCTATTTTCCTCCCTTATATTTTCCCTAACATCCATACTTCTCTCTTCCCTCCCTCACTCCCTTCCTCTTTCCATTTTCCTCCTTCCTTCCCTCCCTGTTTCCTTTTTCCACCTACCAGTCCTCCCTTCTTCCCCTCTCTCCCCTCACTTTACCACTTCACTGCGATAACGCACTTTATATTTATTTCTTCTTACAGACGATTTTATTCAGCTGTGGAGAAACTTTTCAATCTGGAGGGGTTGGTTATAGCCTCCATTAACCCCTTCACTATAAGTCCTCTCCCCTGTGTGTGTGTGTGTGTGTGTGTGTGTGTGTGTGTGTGTGTGTGTGTGTGTGTGTGTGTTCGTATTTCCTTCAGACGATTTTATTCAGCTTAGAGAGAGATTTCAGGTTGTTAAGTGGTTAATGGGGACTTATTAATCCCGTCACTACAGATGGTTTGGCCAGAGTTAGCAAAAAATCGTCTAAGGGCAGCAAGAATAGGGTAAAAAATAATTGTCCAGTGGATTTATGGGCTTGAGAGAGAGAGAGAGAGAGAGAAAGATGAGATGAGATGAGATGAGAATGGAAATGGAAAAGTTACGAAAGAATGAAGGAAGGAGATTGAAAATAAAGGAAGGGAGGGAGGAAAAGAAGGAAAATGGGAGGAGGAGAGAATTGGAACAGGGACAGAAGCTAGAGGGAAGGAGGAAGGGTAAAAAAGGAGGGAGAATATTTAAGAGGGAGAGGGAAGGATAGTTGGAGGAAGGAAGGAAGGATTGTAACGAATGATAAATGAAAGAAGGCAATGAGGGAAAGGAGAGCGAATGAAGGAATAGATATAAAAGTTAGGGAGGAAGGAAAAGAGGGAAGCGCTTGGAAAGAAGGAAATTGGAGGAAGGAAAAGGGACAAAACTTGGAAAAAGAGGAAGCGTATAAAGCGAAAGGAGAGGAGAGAAAAAGAATTGAAGGGAGAGAAGGAGTACAATTTGAGAGAGAGAGAGAGAGAGAGAGAGAGAGAGAGAGAGAGAGAGAGAGAGAGATGGGCAAAGCAACACCATAAATAAGCATGCGAATGAAGCTTAAAAACTGAATTTAATCGGTATGGCCGAAAAATTAGGATTCCCAATTTACCATCAATATTTACAGCCTTAAAAAATAAAAAAAAATAAAAATCCATTACTGACCAGGGATTTCAGAGTAAAAAATGCAGTGTATGTGCTCAGTATTTTGCACAAGTTATATTAAGGGTAATACTGAACTAGAAAAAATATATCAGTTATGGCGAGAGACTTATCGTGAAAAAAGAGGTATTTTGTAGAGGTTTATAAAAGAGGAATTATTTGTTATAGAGTTTTATTGAGGAAAAAATGATTGTTTACTTTGTGAATTAATTTAGTAGTTACGGAGGATGACGTATGTCTTTGGAGGGGGAGATTTGTATACTGGGGAGAGAAAAGGATGTTTATTGTAGGGGTTGATTCAGATGTTTATATAAAAGGACAAATACTCGCCATATTTGCTGTGTTTAGTTAGGATAAAAGAGGGGATTATTGAAGGACTGATTAGCCCTGTGTTGCAGACTGGCGCTGCCCTCACCTGGATAAGCGTGTACCATTTTTGTTCGGTGACCTAGTTTTTATTTCGTTGTTGCTTCCACCAGACAATTCAGTTTAGCATAGGGAAGGCATTTTAAACCGGAAAAGTAAGCTGTTAAACTGGAAAAGTAAGCTGTAGCCATCATTCACCTCTACAGTACTGGATATCTTTCCAAAATTGAATTAAATAGTATCATTTGGTGACTGGTTATAATGGAAAGAAGATATAATCGGAATAAAGAGGGAAAGGAAAACACCATGCTTGTTTAGATTCACCTTTTGATTGTCTCTGAAGTACTTTGCATTTTTATTTCGGCCGATGATAAACGATTTTACTATGCTTAGCTGACACCAAGGACACCAGTGATACTAAAAGCCATTACAATACGCGTGATGACCGAGAATGGAGGACTTTGTGTTTCATTCAGGCCTACGATGGTCGATTTTATTCTGTTTATTATTGCCCGCGCCGCATTCAGAGGGTTAAGCAGACAATTTAATAATCCTTTGGTGAGGGGAAAAAATTGAGTTTCGTTTTAGACATTTAGTAAACCCGTAGAGATTAATTAGTAAAGAGTATTTGCCTTGGAGATTAAACTCGGGAGGTAAGAGAATGGTGTATGTGTTTGAGATTTATTTGGATTTAGGGGTTTATTAAGGAGGAAACGTAGATTTTATGATCGTAATTTTGTACTATGGTAACTTAACAGCAGCATAAGGTAGATATACTTATTATTGACACAGCAGAGGTTTGTTGACGAGATAAATTATGAATATGGCTGAGAGAGAGAGAGAGAGAGAGAGAGAGAGAGAGAGAGAGAGAGAGCATGAAGATAATCAGAGTGACAAAATATGTAAAAAGGAACTAGATACAAAAACGAGCACTAGTTTTAAAATTGTAAAGTAAAAGGTGTTAATATGGGGTGTTCTTGGATGGAGGATAGGATAAACGCCAGGTGGTTATATTCCCGTTCACTTCAGGCGATTTTACTGATCTTAGGAGACACTTGGAACTGGAGGGGTTAGATACAGCCTTCATTAACCCCTTCACTACCAAGGGACTCGTCTAAGCTGAGTAAAATCGTCTAACGGGAGCAAGAATTATTTTCAGGAAGACGTCATCGTACTGAAAAGGATAAGAAAAAAATGGGACGCAATCCTTTTAGTTCGAGGATGTTATTGTAGTTTTACTCCTGCTATCTTACGGCGACTTTAATGAAGCTGGGAAAGATCCACTCTAGTAAGAAAGTTAAGTGAATGCCATATCTAATCCCACCGAAATATCTCCTTTCAGCTACAAACAATCATCTGGAGGTAGCAGGAAGGGTATTGTCGTAGTGAAGGACTCGAGAAGCGAGAGAACAAGAATATTAAAGAGAAAAAAAGGAAAGCAAAAAAAAAGACGGCGGGGACACTTTTTTGAGGTCCACATATCTTTGTCTCGTAATTCCAAATATTCTCTCTTTAATCCCTGCAGTAAGATGATGCTTTGACGCTCTTTTTCTCATCCCTTTTTCTTTCTCTACCACCAGACGATATTTTTTAACTTAAGAGATATTTTCCAAGCCGAGCCGTTAGATATACAGTAGAACCTTATGTACTCCCGTCATCACTATGGGACTGTCAGAACGAGTGAAATAGCCTGGTAGCAGCAAGAATAATTCAGAATTTACGGCACCGTCTTGAGATTAAACCCGTATGCATTTTCTTAATCTCTGTATCTTCCTTTTTCCTTAGCCCCTTCAATACGATGACGCCTTGGAATATAAACTCATCTTACTGTACGAATAAATGAAAGAGGAATAGTTAGGTATATATTAAGGAGAAAAATAGTGGATGGGTGAAAAGCTATATTGATGGTTTCAGTGGCATATAAAAATCTGTCGTAAATGAACAAATAAATAAATAAATAAATAGAATGTACTAGTCAAGGCAAGCGGGATAGTTAGAGGTTCAGCAAAAATGGTAATACGTGGATGAAAAGGTTTATGTTGGTGGGTTTAACAGCGTATTGCCGAGCGCCGGGTAATGAAAAAAGTAGGTTTATTGGAAGACTCTATTAAAAAAGTGTGTGTGTGTGTGTGTGTGTGTGTGTGTGTGTGTGTGTGTGTGTGTGTGTGTGTGTGTGTGTGTGTGAGAGAGAGAGAGAGAGAGAGAGAGAGAGCGGGGGAATAAATGATATATATACAGTACTCGTTTTTGTTTTTATCTTACACAGTTAAAGGTTTGTGTAATATGGTGTACCAAAATCCTACCATTCCCATATCTGTCCATTCTTTTACTCTCCTTAAGCTCCATACCGCTATCCCTCCCTCCCTCCTTCCTTCCCCAACCCACCCTCCATCCTCCTGACCCTAGACATACCCCAACTGCCCCCTCTCCCTCACCAGCGGGGAGGTTGGAAAATGAGCTGATTAACGTGGGGTTCACTCTACGGACAGGGAGGACTAACAACGCTAAATGTCACAGGTGGAAATGAACGAGAGTGTACGTCAGAGATGGGCCTCAGTAATTCAGTAACTCGGTGACATGGGCGTTTCTGGTCCCGGGCCATAGGAGGGTCCGACAGTAAGCCATGTCTGTTCAGCTTGACACCTTAATCATCACCTTGTCTGTGTACAATTGGCTTGTTAACATTTTTCAGACTAATGACTTACTCTGTTGGTTATATTTACTCTTCTACTGTACAAACTCAGTCATGAAAACACACCTCAGTTAGTGCTTCACACACACACACACACACACACACACACACACACACACACACACACACACACACACACACACACACACACACACACACACACGGTACACGTGATGATGATGGTCATTAATTAAGCTTAATAAAGGAGAAGTTGTCTAATTAGCAGATAAGACGAGATACAGCAACACCTGTCACCTTCATTACCACCTGTAAATTACGTAGCTGTCACCCCCACACCAGCGATATCAACACTTGTCAAATCAACACCTAACCTATCATTACCTAGCCAAACCTCACGTAACTGCAATATCCACACCTGCCACTGCCATCAGCACCGGCACACTCACCTGCATTTCCACACCTGTAATTTTAGCTTCTGCCACCACCGTACATTTACTATCCTGTATTAGTTCGACGTCTGTATTAACAGCCTCCCCTCCACACGTATAATTTCCATATCTAATTTCCGCACCTGTAATTCTCACCAGTGCCGTGAAATTATAGGCACATGGATAGAGATTACCCCCGATCCTCTCTTTGGAAGACAGAAAATCAACACTAACACCCTTGTGATATTTTCTAGCTCAGGGCATAGACTTCACAACCTGTTCCTTAAGGCTTAGCATCAAATGGTGCCACACATCTTCATACACGCACCTTCATACACCTACTCAGACGCACCTTCATACATCTTCATACACGCACACTCATACACGCATCTTTATACACATACGCCTTCACAGCTTGGACACGGCATACACTTACACTTACATGTTTTGTCTGGCTGGTTTGGATGGCCTGATATTACGCGTGATCAGCCAAGCATATAAAGCATAACAGGAATTGATTATTACAGTGGCTCGGCAAGTGACAGAAAGCACCACACCTACCACAAGCACCACCACAGTCGCTACCACAATCACGACCACACCTTCCAGGCCACCTTCACCTCAGTCACCAACAAGTCTAACACTGCTGCAATCACCATCACACCTACCGTCACAGTTATCACCATACCCTTCACCGTAATCGTTATACTTTCACCACAGTCACCATTACACTCATCACATTCATCACCACACCTAGCACCATAATAACCACCACAAATCCCACCGCATTTATTACCTTAGTCATCACAACACACCTATCACCCCTATCACCAGTCACCACCACACACTTATCACTACAGTCACCACCAGACATCTGTCACCACAGTCACCACCACACACCTATCATCACAGTCACCTCCACACCTAGCACCACAGTCACTGCAACACCTGCCTCCATAATCATCATCACCCATCCCCACAGTCACCACCACGACACCTGTCACTACAATCTCCATCACACCGTTCACCACAGTCACCATCACACCTGGCACTACAATCACCACCACACAGCTAGCACGACAGTTACTATCACACCTGTCACCATGGTCATGACAGTATCTGGTACCACAATCACCACCACACCTGTCATCATAGTCACCACCACACCTACCGCATTTCAAGATCCTGTTTCGCGCTTCTCCGAAGGTAGACGTTTGGGGAGGCGTTGAGTGAAAATTGCAATATCAACCTAGTGTTAATATATTTTTTGCAGTTTGGTTTGTGTTTTCTGTAACTTCTTTTTGCCCCTGAGTATTGTGATGTTTATGTAGAGAGACTAAGATGGAAGAAGAAAGTAAGGGGAAAGAGAGCGAGGTGGAAACGTTAGCCATCTCCTTGAGAAAACCATGGTATTTTATTTCAGATTGTGCAAGACTTTTTTTTGTTTTTGTTTTTTTTGTATAGTGGAGGGAATTGTAGGTGCCCGAGAGTGTTTATTCAGTGCCGTTAACCCTGTCATGGGATAACGCGTAGCATTGTTCCAAACAGCTGATGATTTTATTCAGCTGATAGTGAGTCCTGCGATTCTGAGAGTTTAACAACGCTGGAGAACATGAGGGAGGGCAGGGGAGCTTAGTGGGCCTCGTAACGTCTGGAACTTTCTGTATCTTGAACTTCCTTATATTTTTTCAAGAGGCGAAAATGACGGGAGGATATGAAGAGGTATACCAAGAACGAGGTGGAAGGACGAAGTGTGTAGAAGTACATTTAGGGGGACGGTTTGGTGTGTACTGAATTTTACTTTGATTTTTATTATTTTCTTTAGAGACGAAGTTGATGGGAGAATATATAGAGAGGAAGAGCGATAACGAGGTTGGGTGATAAATCGGAGTACAGTCAGCACACAAAGTATCGCACACCTTACCGCACGTATCATTCAGAAACATGGACTAAGCATTGTGATATATATGGAACACCCTGTAGTTATAAGTGCACATATTATCCTTGATGATCATTAGGACTCGTAATCGCGCAAAATTTTACATTTTTTTTTTTTTTTCTAAGGCACAAGGTTAATAGATTTGTGTGTGTCCTACAAAACTGGCTCATATTCACATCCATGGTACTCCAGGTGTGCCATACTTTTTTGGTTGATTGTACGTGATGGAGGGCGGCTTGGGATGAGTGCGTGGTGAACTGTGGTAGAGAAAATTACAAGCCTTTTGGTTATGGCCACTCTGGATGAACTCTGGGATTAGGTGTACGGCGATAGATACATAGATAAAGATAGAATGATAGATAACAAATAAAGGTAGAATGATGCAATGACAGATAGACAGGTTGATAGGCTGGCTAATGGATAAATAAATAGATACAGTGATAAATAGAATGACAGTGACAGACAGACAGATAGATAGAAAGACTAATTGATTGATTGATATGGATGTGATGCTAATTGATTGTGTAAGTAATAATATATCTTGATTTTGGTGATTGAAGTAGATATTAACTCTGACTTCTAATCATCATCATCATCATCATCATCATCATCAACATGGTCGCTTCATCATCATCATCATCATCATCATCATCATCAACATGGTCGCTTCATCATCATCATCATCATCATCATCATCATCATCAACATGGTCGCTTCATCATCATCATCATCATCATCATCATCAACATGGTCGCTTTATCATCATCATCATCATCATCATCAACATGGTCGCTTCATCATCATCATCATCATCATCAATCATCATCATCATCATCATCATCATCATCATCATCATCATCATCATCATCATCATCATCATCATCACCATCATCATCATCACCACCACCACCACCACCACCACCACCACCACCACCACCCATTTTCCCCTCTGTCGTATTATAAATATTCCATGCATGTTTTCGACTTTATTTTTAATAAGATTTTTGGTTTTTATATTTTCGGTGGTAGTTTGGATAGGATGTTGAGAAAGTTGGGTGATACATTAATAACTCCACTCTCTCTCTCTCTCTCTCTCTCTCTCTCTCTTTCTGTCATGTGTGTGTGTGTGTGTGTGTGTGTGTGTGTGTGTGTGTGTGTGTGTGTGTGTGTGTGCGTGCGTGCGTGCGAGCGAGCGCGCTTATGCTTCCGGTGAAAATATATGGTATATTTACAAAAAAATCCATAAATGTCAGCAAGTTTTTTTTTCTGCTTTCGCTGTTTCCACGCCGACAAAAATTATCAGGAAAATTATCGATAATAACCAACAGGAAATTACTGGGATGACTTATATAGGTCTAGCCTGTGAGCAGAATTCTTTTAGGTTCGAAAACTTTGAATGCTGTATAACGTGGGGGCGTATTTATTATTATTATTATTGTTATTATTATTATTATTATTATTATTATTATTGATGTTTTTTTAGTCCCACGCATTAAACCTCTTGCCATGAACCCGGTGAACTGCAGACTGAATGCTGTTGTTATTGTGGCTCTAATCTCATCTGGGCATGAACCCAGTGGTAGGAAGAGAGAGAGAGAGAGAGAGAGAGAGAGAGAGAGAGAGAGAGAGAGAGAGAATAATGTTATTGTTAGTGGTGGTAATTGTGGTAATGGTTGTGGCGTAAATATATAAATCATTTATGACGTTATTTTGATACAGAAGGAAAAGAAACAGCCGGAGAATTTCCATGGAATAATTCTGTAAGATGTTTTAATTCGCATATAAACCAGAATTTATGCTGACGAGTTACAGTAGATAAGTCGTGGACGATATTAAACATAGTACAGAGAATTACAAGTTCATACTCGATAACCGTTTGATACGACATATATCTGTATTTACTGTATCTGTATATTTACTGTATATTTATCTTTATCCGTCTCTCTCTATATAATAAAAACGACAGTCTCCACTTACTGACATTCAGTTCCTTTGTGTAATATATATATATATATATATATATATATATATATATATATATATATATATATATATATATATATATATATATATATATATATATATATATATATACAGTATATATATATATATATATATATATATATATATATATATATATATATATATATATATATATATATATATATATATATATATATATATATATATATATTTCTATACAGAAAATCCACAGTGGAGTGTATTGGGGCAGGCTTATTTTCGTGATATTTTGCTGCGTGTACGTACTTGCCTGGACCACTAATGGGCCGGAGTTAATGCCATTACTGCCAGTATTTTGTGGCAAGGTTATGCCGGTGCGCTGAGGCAGGGCCTGGGGGTTGTGGGGGTTAGTAGGGATAAAAAGGTAACTTTGTTGGTAAGAGGTTAAGCAGATTGAGAGGTAAGGGAGGTAGGAGTGTATGAAGGAGAAATTGATGGAAATTTTTTTGTGGATGAGAGGAAGAATGGTAATGTGAGGAGTAGGTTCTAGCTTTGCGGGGGGTTGTGTGTGGAACTGACTTACTGAGCCAGGGAACGTGTTTTTCACTTGTCTTGCAGTCTCCTGTTGATCATATGCAGCATATAAGAAAATTTTGAAACTGGGGTTGTTCGATGTACCCTTCACAAAGCCCTTGCCTGACGTAGGAAAATAATATGAGAATAACTACCAAGGATGTCACACGGATTCAAGAGGTTACTAGTGCCGGATGAAGTGTTAGTTAATCAGTTCATCACGATACCATAATCCTGAACAACACTTTCAGTACGAGCAGTCTTTCCAACGCTGATAAAATCGTCCGGAGGTAGAACTCATTAACTAGTTGGAGATTTGAGTCCTTCTGCAACTTATTTTCCAGAGCACAGTGGCAGAAAAAGACAGTGATGCAGCTCAGTATCTTTTCCTTGGCCTTTCTTCACTAGCACCTTCGTCTAGTTTTAATCTGTTGGTCTAGCTAAACGGTTAAGATGGGGAGGCGGTAATTTTATGCTTAATTGATGTGAATAGAGTATAGCAAGAATGAAGTGAGTAAGGCGATAAAGCGGTGGGGAGGAAATGAGATGGTGGAGAGATGGAGGGATTAGATGTTGGAGGAGGTGGTGGTGGTAAAGAAAAAGGGGGGAGGAATTGGGAGGTTAACAAAAAAGGGGTGGTGGTGATTGGGGTGATTGAGAAAATATTGGCAATTGTGTTAAGGGATGGTGGTAGTCGTTGTAGAGCTGTAGTGGTAATTGTGATTGTTGTACATAGTTATAGTGGTTGTTGCAAGTGTATTAGGTGATTAGGTGATGGTGGTAGTAGTTAAGGGTTGTGATGTGAAGATAGTTATTGTGATGATAGTTTAGTTAAGGTGGTGAGTGTAGTAGTTAAGAGGATTGTGGTAGTGTGTGGTCAGAGAATGATGGTGTTGGTTGGGTTGTAGTGGTGATTGCAGTGGTAGTTTGTTAGGTCGTTTAGGTAGTTTGTGGTGCGTATATTACGAGTAGTCTTTGGAAAAGTTTTGATGCGGTAGTGGGAGGAGAGAGAGAGAGAGAGAGAGAGAGAGAGAGATTAATCGTAAGAGGAGAGTGTATAAGTGAACGAGGAGAGGTATTATAAAGGAAGGATGGGAGCGCACGCACGCACGCACGCGCACACACACACACACACACACACACACACACACACACACACACACACACACACACACACACACACACACACACACACACGAGAGAGAGAGAGAGAGAAAGTTGGGAATAACGGATTATGTAATCATGTTGATGGTGGTAATTGTGGTGATGGTGGTGGTAGCGTAAAAATATAGCCAGACTGTTGAGAGCATTGTGGTGGGTGACAGGGAAGGAGAGGGAAATGGTGGTAGTGATGATGACGTGGGAAATATTAAATGAAGGTTGGTCGTTGGGTGGGGAAAAGAGGTCTGAAAGATGGTGCTGGGAGTTATGGTGGTGAGGGTGGTGGGTACAGAGATCTGGGGAGTGATGATGATGATGATGATTATGATGATGGTTTTGGTGGGAAAAGAGGTCTGGATAATGATGGTGACGTTATGGGAAAAGAGGTCTGGATGATGGTGGTGGAAATAAGGTCTGTATGGTGATGATGATGATGATGATGATGATGGTTGGTGTATTAACCCCCGCAAGCAAAGTGTGTCATATTTTGTGTATACAAGCTGTTGCCAGGCCATTTTATTGAGCTATGAAGAGATTCACAGCAGCAGAGAAATTAAATCTGTATCCAGCCCTCCAGGAAGAAAAAAAAATGAATTGAATTTTGCCTCTGGATAGTAGCAGCAGCAGCAGTAGTAGCAGCAACAGTAGCAGCAGCAGTAGCAGCAGCAGCAGTAGCAGCAGCAGCAGCAGCAGCAGCAGCAGTAGTAGTAGCAGCAGCAGCAGTAGTAGCAGCAGCAGTAGCAGCGCAGCAGCCCAGTGTTCATCTGAATGTGAACCCAGTTGACTGCAGGCTGACATTGTCCCTCTCCTGCAGTCCACCATCCTCCTCCTGGGGATAGGGAGGGAGCTGAGGGGTGTTTGCATATCCAGTCAATAGAGTTGGCCGGCTGTATCAATGCCACCATGTGAAGGCGTCCCTCCAACACCACAGCAAGAATAAAAGAAAACATGCGTCCTGGAGGTGAAGGGATGTAGATGAAGGGGTTAATGGCCGTGTTGGTGTACGAAAATGTTCACTGAATTTTGGTAGTAAGGCAAAGATAGGATGGTGGTGGTGATGGTGGTGGCGGCGGTAATAATAACGAGATAGTGGTAGTGGTAATTTTGCTAATGGGGTTAGGTAAAAAAATATGGTGTGTTTATGGTGCTGTGGTGGTGGTGAAAGGGAAGGGCTGGGATGGTGATTAGGGTTTGGGAATAAGGGATACGATGTGGCTTTGCTATTTGATGCAGTAATGGTAGTGGCTTACGAGGTTGTCTGTTTGTCTGTCTGTCTATCTGTTCCATCTGTATCTTTGTCTTCCACTTCATCTGCCTGTCGATCTCTAGCCAGACGTCTTAATCCTGGACGGTATTGTCACAAATTGCCTCCATGGCACCCTCTTCTCCCCCATCAGCTTGCCCTCCATCTGTTTCACACCACCACCATTCCTGTACTTTACCCCATCCATCCACCTCATCCTCGGTCTCCCCCACCCACTCTCCCCCTCGACCTCGCGCGCGCGCGCACACACACACACACACACACACACACACACACACACACACACACACACACACACACACACACACACACACACACACACACACACACACACACACACACACACACACACACACACACACAACTTTCCTAATGAATCAGTGTACAGCCATATATGTATTGTGGCGGCCTGCTTTAACACGTTTGGCATGGCCGGACAGCTGTATATAGGCGTATTTTGCACGTTCAAGAAGCGCTTTTACGGATCCAGAAGAGTAGCGGACCTGTGGGGTCGAGGCTCACGCTTTTCTGTGAGTGAAGAAATAACCCACCCTCACTCACTGGTTCTTGCACGGATGTAAATGTGGAAGGCTATTCGAGTGTATGTTGAAAAGTGCTGTGAAAATTTGCGATGGTGTAGTGACTGTGATTGTGAATGAATGTGTACAAATATGCAAAACATGAAAGAATAACCATTGCCATCTCCTGAATATCAGCAAAGTGCGCCTTGTGAGCGCATGACGAGCGAGCGAGCGTTTGTACATACGGTTATCATCATAATTTCATCTTGGTGGAAGCTTTCAACATTTCTTGTGAGGTAGGTGAACAATAGCAGGAGAATACAGTAATTGAGCTAAATTTTTCTCTCTCTATGGGGGCACGGTGGCTCAGAGGTAGAGCGTCGAGCTCGTGGCCGGGGGTTCATTAGTTCGAGCCTCGCCCGGGACTGCCGTGCCGGTAGTGGTAGCGCGCTCCTGTAACCTAGCGGGGCTATATGACCATACTTGCCAAGCTCTGGGATTAAATCAATCTCTCTCTCTCTCTCTCTCTCTCTCTCTCTCTCTCTCTCTCTCTCTCTCTCTCTCTCTCTCTCACACACACACACACACACACACACACACACACACACACACACACACACACACACACACACACACACACACACACACACACACACACATACACACACACACGCACACGCACGCGCGGTCAACATATAAAAGTGAAAAACCCCTCATACATCACATGTCTCTTTCATAGTGCTTTAAATCTATTTCATAGTGGAGCATGTCAGTTGAAACCCTCAGTACATTCCCTTGGAAGGCTGGGATTCCAAGGGGTTTCTTTGGTCCCATGAGTAAATATATAGCTAAAAACAAAATTTATTGAATGTATCAACTACCTGCTGAAAGAATCCCTTCTCTGTCTCACATAGTAGAAAAGTTATTACCCTTAGAAAACCTTCGCGGCCGTGCCGTGTCACGTCGGGCCGGGCCGGGCCGGGCCGTATCGGGCTGCTCATTTCTCAGCTGAACGTAAACATCGCGTCGCTACGCTTGCTGACTTCGCTTGCTGCGCTCGCTTGCCCGTAGAAATGAAAGTAAAAAATGTTTAAAGGTTGGTATTGGTGTAAAAGTAATGAATATTGAAGATGGTGGTTGAAAAAGAAATGGTGATTGTGATGAAGGTAGGAATATTTTTTCGGGGGGAGGGAGAGGAGTTAGTGGCAGTAGTGTTAGCAGTGGTTGTGTTAATGTTTTGTTGTTGTTGTTGCTGCTGCTTAACCCTGGCCTGTCTGGCTAAGTAGATCCGTCGACTACAGGTAAGCCACCGCTTCTTCCTTACTGAGGTTGGACCATGGTTCTTCACACGGCGAGGTGCAAGGAAATATGAGATTTTGCTCTTGGGTGGACGCTGCAGCTGTTCCACCCAGGATGCACAGCCCCAGTACGTGTAGGTTTCTCGTCAACGATTGGTTATAATGTAAGAATAATAAATGGTCGTAGGAATTCGGTGACAAAGAGTGTGGTTGAGAAAGAAATGCTGATAATGGGAAACCTGAAGTAATACATGAAGTGATATTGTTCATACAGGTACAGCAGTGGTGGTGGTGTAAGAACAGAAAATATTTAGTGTTGCGGTGGTTGAAATGCACACGGAAGGATTAGTGGCGAGGTTTTAGGGATAATAGATGTGATTTTTATTTCGCTCTTGGTGGAAATGTTGGTGGCGTAGGAATAGAAAATGTTTATGCAGTTGTGGTTTTTGGCAGGGATGGTGGTGGTAGTGGGAATGTTTAGAGAATTAATTGCATTAGTAGTGGTAGTAACGTTGTTATTGATAGTAATGTTGGTCGCGGTAGTGATGTTAGTATTGGTGGCAGTGGTAAGATAGTAATGTTGATAGTGGTTAGGTAGTAATGTTGGTAGTGGTAATGATTTGGGTAGTGGTAAGGTGATGTTGATAGTGATAATGCCGGTAGTGGTAATGATGATGGTAAAAGTAAGAGAGTAATGTTGGTGGTGGTAATAATGTTGATAGTTGTAATGATGTTGGAAATGGTAAGTAGTATTGCTGGTAGTAATAGTGGTGTTGATAGTGGGTCGATAATAAGTGTTTGTAGTAATAGTGGTAGTTGAGGTCGGAGATGGTGTCAGCTTAGTATAAAAGCCTGTTTATTCCTTGTACATCTGTCTGTCAAGCTATACCTGTCTGTATGTCTGTCTGTTAATCTTTGCCTGTCTATCAAGCAGTCTGTCTTTTTGTGTCTGTCTCTCTATCTGTCTGTATCTCTCTCTCTATGAATCAGTGTATCAGTAATTATCCCTCTGTCGTGTTCAGTCGTGGTCCTTTTAGTTTTCATTTCCTTCCTTCTCATTTCTCGTTTTTCACCTCCACATCCTCATTTCTGGTTGTTTTGGGCTGTTCTGTTTTTCATTTTTATGGTCTTGTTTTTGCTTTGTATTTCTTGGTATCCAGATTTTGTCAGTTTTATGCTAGTTTATATTGTTTGGTTCTCTCTCTCTCTCTCTCTCTCTCTCTCTCTCTCATCCGCCAAATCTCTTCCTCCTCTTCCTCCCAATGGCTTTGATCTCTTCCTCTCTCTATTCCCTTCGTCCTTTCCTCTCCTCCATTCCTTCTCTCCTTCCTTATCCCACACTCCCTCCCTCCACCGTCCCCAACTCTGCCCGGGATTGTAAAGATAGCCTGGAGAGAGAGAGAGAGAGAGAGAGAAATGAGAACGAAGCTGAGAGAAAGAAAGATAAATTATGGAAAGGTGATGTATGAAATTGAGAGACTGCTAGTAGTCGCTGTTGATGTTGTTGTAACCTCAGGTTCATCTGAATGCGAACTCAGTAGACTACAGACTGAAACTACCTCCCTTCTGCCGTCCGCCATCCCATTTTTGGGGGATAGGGAAGGAGTTAAGGGACGTTTGCATAACCAGGCATCGGAGCCGCCCGGCTATGTCAGTGCCACCGCTTGAAGGCGCCCCTCTCCAGCACCGAGAGATTACAAGAAACTTACCTAGAACAGCTACCAGCACAGTGATTACCACCACCACCACTGCTTCCACGTGTACTGTTACTCCCACCAGTAGTAGCCTACCACCCTCACCAGTACTGCATTTAATATTACTTCTGCCACAACCGCCACCTAATTGCCGCGTCCAATACTTTTTCATCCTTAACTAAAACAGTAACAGTTCTAGTAAATGTTCATACGGCCCATTCTACTTATATATATATATATATATATATATATATATATATATATATATATATATATATATATATATATATATATATATATATATTTTTGCTCTTCACTCTTCTTGTTATGTATCCGGCTCTGAGCAGACGTATGATAATCTCTTCGCTACGTCACCACAACAAAAATGTCAATGATAACTAACACCAGTACTTATAATGCCCATCATCATTGTCACTGCGCCACACCCACCCTCACTCTGGCCTCGCCATACCCATACACCACACCACACCACACCACACCACACCACACACTTCACCACACCACACACTTCACCACACCACACACTTCACTACACCAGCCTCACTCTTAGCTCACCAAATATTCACACTACGCCATCACATCACAGCACTTCTGCCCTCACCACACCAAACTGCATCGCACCACATCACGCAACATAACATCACAGTTCTCATCAAACATCTCACCACACCTCACGCTCCGCAGCTCCCAGTCCAACTTCACTAGACCACACCACACCTCTCCTTCCACACCACACCACCCCATCCATACCACACCATACGACACCACTTCCCACCTTGCAGCACCACTCCCTACCACACTGCAGCACACCACCACCCTCCACACTACACCACACCACACCACCACCCACCACACCACACCACCGCCTACCACACCACACCACACCACACCACACCACACCCCTCCACACCACACCACACCACACCCCTCCACACCACACCCCTCCACACCACACCACACCACCCCTCCATACCACACCACACCACACCATCCCCTCCACACCACGCCACCCCTCCATACCACCGCACCACACCATCCCCTCCACACCACACCACTATACACCACACGATATATCACCAATTCCCACCACACACCACACAACACCAACAGCAACTCCCACCACACACCACACGACACTACATCCTACCACACCACACCACACCACAGCACCATCACCACCTCCACTACCACCGAAAGCCCAGGATTTGGCAGATGGAAGATTTGGTTTTGCATTTCCCGACCTTGGTAGTCCAGGTGGTGGTGACGGGGAGGAGGGAGGGATGGAGGGGGAGAGGAGGGAAGGAAGGGGAAGAAAAGGGATGTAAGAGAAGGGGAGTAGGAAGGGACTGGGAGAGAGAGAGAGGATGGGGAGGGTGGAAGAGAGCAGTGAGGGAGAGGGGCAGGGGGACAGGAAGAGAGAAGGGAGGGAGGAGGACCGGAAGAGAGGAGGGGGAAGGGGAAGGGGAAAGGGAGGAGGGGAAGGGGGAGGGGAAGGGGAAGGGGGGAGGGGAAGAGGAAAGAGAGGAGGGGGAGGGGTTTAGGGGATAGTGGAAGAGGGATTTTAAAGTAAGGTTTAGTGGTATGGAATTTGAGATTGGAGTTGCTTTTTAGGCATGCGGGCGTCCTGGAATAATAATAGTTTTCCTGGATATTATGGAATTTATGCTGGAATTTTTTGTTGCTAGTATTATAGATATTTAGTATTACTCGTATTGTTATTAATGCAGCAGTGGTCATTCTGTTGCGCCGCCAGATTTATTTCCGTCAGTTTATTATTATTATTATTATTATTATTATTATTATTATTATTATTATTATTATTATTATTATTCCACTCCTTCACCTCCAGTCAGGGTAATTTAGACACATCAAACGCACTTCAGTCAACTCAGGTGTCTTCAGGTTAAGCCAGTGTACTTCAGGATACATTCCTTGTTCAACTTAGGGAAATTTTAGTGTCAGAGGGTTGAGACATGTCTGAACTAGTCTAACTTTAAACTCCTCTAACCTTTCCAGTGCTAGAATTGTCCTCACGTGATTGTAGTAGTCTAGATTTTGAATGATTAATATGTACAGGTGAGTCCATGGCAGTTGGTTAATTCTGCCTAAATTCCAGGTTGGGTTGGTGGAAGTGAAGTACTCTCCCCACGAAATAGCTTTATGCTTAACCCTTTCAGCTCTAGCACATATTTTTATATTAATCTTGCTGCTCCCACCTGACGATTCTCGGATTTAGTGTTTATGCCCCGCCATGTATTGCATATGGCGCCGGGGCATATAGTGTTGGCCATATCCTTCCTTCCGTCTTCCCGTCCTTCAGTCCGTCCGTCCTGTTTTGCGTTTAGCTCATTTCCGAATAAATTATTATAGATACCTTTATTAAACTTCATACGCAGATACATATTGGTGAGAGCATTTCAACCATGCTACACTTTGATGACCTTGACCTTCCCTATGACCTTGACCTCGCATTTCTTTTTTATGGGTTTTAGCTCATTTTCTTTACGCTGTAAAGGATGCCTTCATATAACTGCATACAGATGCATCTTGGCAAGAGCACTTTAACTATGCCAAAATTTTATGACCTTGACCTTCTGTTTGACCGCGAGACAACTATAACCTATGGCGGGGCATTCGTGTCTTATGGACATGTTTCTGTTTTTTTTTTTTTTTTCTAACAGGAGAGTTAGATATATTATTTGGTAACCCCTTCACTTAGATCAGCCATTACTAAGTTGCAGGTAATAGTATGCAAGTAACTAAGGCAGTTAAGTACACCATCTGATGCATGGGATTATACGTTTTAGCCTCTTCATTCCGATGCCTTTTTTATTTTTTATTACTGTCTACAGACTGTCTTATTGACCTTTGGATATATTTTTGATTGGAGAGGTGAGATGCATCGTTTATTAACTCCTTCACAGTTAGATGTCCTCCCTAAGCTGAAAGAAATCGTCTGGTGGTGGCAAGAATAAGGTACAAAAATAGGACTGAATGATTGAAAGTTTTAGTGTTTTTTCTTTTTTATTTATGTATATCTTACTAAAACTATTCTTTCCTTTTTCAGGTGAGTTGATGCGGTGAGAGAGAGAGACTGAGGAAATCGTAAGTAGAAACCCAGGCCCATACAGGGTAAAAATAAGGTTCACTTGGGGCCCATACTTTGCTACTTCCCTGCCCCCCGAAAGGAGAATGGTGAACTACAAAAGGCCAGCTTAAGCCTGCAGTCCACCGTGTTCACGTTTCAGTTGAGCCTGAGGCCGCGGCAGTACCAGCAACTTCGTTCTAAGAAGGAGTCCAGGCACCTCTTCCTTACCAGTTTAAATCAGCATATGGCGCGTTAACACTTTTTTTTTTTTATTAATGCGGAGTATGTCAGTACTGGCAATATATAGATAACACAGAAGACAATATCAAGGCGTAATATGGAGATAAGTCGTCAAGGAGGGCGTGGTAGCGAGCCTCCTACAGTGACGAGAATATAGGGTCAGGTCCGTTTAGATCACCTCTTGTCCAGGTACATCCAGTAAGGTCAAATTAAGTTTATTCAGGTCACTTCAGATCCGTTCAGATCACTTAACATCATGCCAGTTTCATTCATATTCATTCAGAATCATTAAAGTCAAATCAGCTGTGTTGGTGGGTTTCTCCATCATAGTAGAGTACATCTTGAAGCAGAAACTGAAAGTGTTCAGGTCAGCAGTTAAACACCGTGACTCACATGTAACACATCATCCACGCAAAACTACCAGATTTTAATGGCTGTCTGTATGGTCGGGAGAGTGAGGCAGGAGAGAAAGTTGAGAATCATGTGAAAGCCGTGTTGCTGCTGGATAGTGTTCACAAAGTTTTGTTCACCTTTGGAAGATATAAAAGGGGTGTTACACAGGCCACCAAACAACCATGCCTCCAAAACGCAGGGTAGGCGACGCCGACAGAGGCCGAACTCTAGCATGGATCTAGGAGGGGGTTTTGATGAGAAGCGGCAAGAAGACTTGGCGTAACCCAGTCATACAGAGACAGACAGAGCTTGGCCAAGCCACTGGGCAGGTTGGGGAATGGCACCACACTGGAAGACCTGTCAGTTGCAAGAAGGCAAAACTGATTCATTGTCTGATTCATCGCATTGCTGCACGTGATTGGACTGTCATAGCAAACTCTTTGCGGGGATAACTGAGAGCAGCTGCATAGGTTAATGTCAGTGACCAAACTTTTCGCAACTACCTACATGAAGAAAACCTTGTCTCATGAAGACCACCAGCGTGGACACCTCTCCTTGAACGCCAGAGCGTGACTCGCATGAACTGGTGCAGACAACACGTGAGGTGGATGTTGCGGCATTGGTCCCAACTCCTCTTCACGGATGAATCTTGCTTCTTAATGAGCGTCACTGACGACAGGGCACGGGTCTGGCGGCGCTGTAGTGAATAATTCATCAGGGAACATGACTGTTATGGAGGGGAATCTGTTTTGATGTGGGGAAGCATCAGCTTTCATCACCAAAGTCCCCATTACCATGTCGATGGGAACCTGACGACACAACCCTACCGAGATAAGGTCCTGATCCCCATTGCACTCCCTCCACTACATGTATTGCGGCCCCGGTGCAGTCCTTCAAGGCGATAGTGCAAGTCACCATCGTGCTGGTATCGTCACCAACTTCCTGCAGCAACATCAGGTCGTCAGAATGTCATGGCCAACTAACTTTTCTGATTTGTTGCCCATTGAACACATGGGATGTGCAGGGCCAAGCAGTCAGGAACAACCATTCTTCCCTTGATAACCAGAAGGTGGTACAGTGTCTGCAGCAGGAAGGGGGCTGTCATCCCTCAGACAACTCTTCGCTGTGTCGTCAGGTCCATGCATCGTTGGTATGTTGTATTGCAGCAAATGGTGGTCGTACTTGTTATTGACGTACTTGATTAGAGATAATGCGCATTGCGAAATGCAACAGCTAACCTCCTGACTTTGACGAAGTTTGGACTACATTAATATTTTTTGCCGTGTGCTTAAAAGATTGAATTACATTTCCAATCTGATTCAGTTAATATGTCTCATGACTTTATTTCCCCAACGATTCTTCGAAGTGATCCTCAACATTTTTATAATAGTGACCTTCTGTCATTTCAGGTCGCTTCAGGACTGTCGGAGTCATTAAATGTAATGGAAATCGATTTAACTTGTGAAGCTATATCACTTTTATTGATTTATTTTTACCATATTCAGGAAAGGGTGGCTAGTTGGTGGGATACGTTGGGGGGAATATACGCTGTGAAGATATTGCATTGTAGGTCGGCCACTAAGGCTTGAGTCAATTATTTCTCTTTAAGCGGGAGGGGGCGGGAGGGGGAGGTCAGAAATGAGTTGAGTGGGCAGACGAGCGAGTGTGATAGGCTAGGGTGGTGGGGGACAGGACGGGAGGTGCGGGCAATGGATTTTCAGTGGTAAAAGTTTTTCTTAAAATATCATAAGGTCATACGTAGATATAGGTGGGATGGACAGGGAAGAATAGATGGGATGAGTTGCAATGGTAGTTGATGCTAGGACATGGCAGGGGGAGTATACCTCGTGAAGATGGGGTTTTAAGGTTGACTATTGAGGTGTAAGTCATGCTTTCTGAAAATTCACGAAGGGACAAAAGATGAGTTGTCAGGGTGGATTGATGAGGGCGGGATGGCGATGAATGAGTAGAGGGCCAGAGGAGTACATCCTGTGAAGATGGAAGCTGAAGTAGGAGCAGTGTTAGGTCTGGGAATATTTAAGCCATAGATTTCTCCTAGTGTGTGTGTGTGTGTGTGTGTGTGTGTGTGTGTGTGTGTGTGTGTGTGTGTGTGTGTGTGTGTGTGTGTGTGTGTGTTACGAGAGAGAGAGAGAGAGACGTAGGTGACTTAGCGGGACGGGCTGGGTTGGTGGTGGGTTGTGGTGCAGGGCGAGGATGGTACACGTGTGAAGATGGTGCTGCAAGACAGGTGCGGTGGGTATGGTGAAGGTGAAAATTGTAACTTAATTAAAGAACAGCAAGAACTTAGTAAGCATGCACCTTTTCCATATGCCTGGCCTCTTGCGACGTACGTAAAATTGCAAAAGTCGAAAAGTAGCAGGAAAACAAGATAAAACGTAAACAATGTAAAATGAAAGACGATACAGGTTAACCCTCCGCTGATATGATCGTTTGTCGTAAGTTAGAGTGCAATATGGATCCATGTGATAGTTTTTTTTTTTTTTGTGCTTGATGTTTCTCCCAAGCATTGTAAAATAATTTGACATTTGCGTTTATAAAATGCAAAGTATGTGTTTAACAGTCAGATGTTTAGAAGTCAGTGAATAAAAATAAGAATAACAAGCTAATGAGAGACAAATTAAAGTAAGTGAAAGGATAACACTGTGGGACAGGTTATATTCCCTTCACTACAAGAGACCTCATCAAAGGCGAATTTAATTTATCTGGTTATAGCAAGACATCCTGTCATCCTACTGACCGAGTTAACGGAGACGGTTTCTGTCCCCTTCGATTGTTTCTGATCCCTTCACTACGACTTTCCGATGCTGAATAAAATCGTTGGCAGTGGAAGGAAATGAACTGAAAGGACTCCATTGTAGTGGAGGGATTGGAAGGAACTTATTGTGAAGGAGAAAAGAAGGCGTTAGGTTAATGCCTGTTGACTGCACGAGAGTCAGTACGGCAGTCAGTCAGTTTTAAGGCCCAGTCATCCCCTAGACTGTGACCCGCATTAGTCACTGTTACATCCACATCTCCGGTTGTACTAAGTAGAAACAAGGGAGAAACGCCTGGTCCTTTTATTTTCTCATTTGCTTTTGATGACGACACTGAGAACTAATCTGTTGTTTCAGAGGACGATTTTACATTCACAGCTAGAAAAGGCCGAAATAAAGCGAGAAAAGTCGTAAATGATCTGGCCTTCAGTATTTTTTGTGAGGGGAAACGTTGATTACCGACTGAAAAATGGTGTATTGGCAGAGCTGTAGTGGTGGTGGTGGTGGTGACGGTGGTAATGTTTGTGGTTGTGGTTAGGATGGTGGTGGTGGTTTTAATTAATGAGACATTGATATAAAATGGTGAGATTAATGATGGTGGTTTAGGTGCCGGGATGTTGGTGTTGATGCTGATGTTTATGTAGATGGTGGTAGGAATAATTGAGGTGGTGGTGTAAAAGTGATTGGAATATATATATATATATATATATATATATATATATATATATATATATATATATATATATATATATATATATATATATATATATATATATATATATATATATATATATATATATATATATATATATATGGTATATGTATGCATATACATATAATGTAAATTTATTTACCGGTATATAATATAGATAGATAGATTCATAAATATAGCGACGGTGAAAGTGTAGCTGTTGTAATAAGAAGAGGATTCTGAGTACCGGGTATGTGTCTGTGTATATATCTGTTAACGAAATATTTCTTGAATAACAGCTTCGACATGAATCAGAATTGTCACATGCATTGTTTGACGTTTAGGGAAGGAGTGATATTTTGGTGCAGATCCATGGAAGGTTTGGGTCACCAGGCAAGGATCAGGGTCCACAAAATATCCAGTGCCGATCTGGGTCAGTTTTCGCACATGTTTTGTGTGGGAATGGTCAAAGATAGGGCGCGGCGTCGTTGTGCTGTGTAAGTACCCCCTCTGTATTTCTTGCTGAGCACAGGTGAGTTATTCAGCTTACGGAGAGATATTTCAAACTGTGAGACTGAGATGTAACCTTCATAAACCATAGAGGTAAGTCCCTGGAAATAGCTTCAGAAAGTAATAATCATAATCTTCATCATTCCTCTCACTTCTCTCACTCTCTCACTGTACTGCATCTCCTTCTCTCACTCCGCCTCAAGAGAGAGAGAGAGCAAATTGATCCTGCATTTATTTTTTTTTTCTGTATCTTTTTGTGTGACGCGGCAACTGCGGGATTCTGGAGGATTTGGGCGTCTGGTGATAGGTGGGTGGATGCATGGATGATTGGGTAGTTAGATACGTACGGTACGTAGATAGGTGGAGGTTGATGTGTAGGTGGATAGAATGTTGAGGCCTAGTTGATGGATGTAACTAGTTTTTTTTTTTTTTTTTTTTTTTTTGACGGGGATAATCCCGGTCTGTCAGGCCGAACAGACCCGACGACCACAGGCAAGTAACTGTTTCTGTGGGGCCGTTCTACAGGTACAGCACAGTACAAACACCATGTAGTGATCCGGCGCCCCCTTGTGGTAGACAGCGCCACACTAGGGTCGGACACGGGTCCTTCCCATGGTGAGGTGCAGGGAAATATGAGGAGGCTTGGCTCCTGGATGGACGCCGCAACTGCTTTACCCAGGTGCACTGTGCCACAACATGTAGGCTCCTTGTCAGCGCTGAAAAATAAAAGAAGGTATTGTTTGATTGGTGGGTTGATTGATAGATAGGATAGATTGACTAATTAACTGAATGATAAGTAGATAAGATATGGGTTCATATGTACAGTAATTGGTACATATATAGATAAATTCCCATAGATGGCCGGATGTATAGTTAGATAAATTAAGAGATGAAAAGATATATATATAGATTGAGTGGCGGATGGATGGATAAATAAGAGATGGATACCTACTGTAGATAGTTTGATCGATAGATAGATAGGCTGGTATATGGAAATGAATACAAGTGTGCTAGATGAATAAGACATTTAGTTAGAAAGGTAAAGAAAAGGTGGTTCAGTAGCTGAGCTTGGGTAGAGCGATGTACAGTCACTCATAAAAGAAACGACCCCCCCGGCCAAGACACCTTTCAACCAATATGATATCAGTCCTGGTAACACTGTAAATGACGTCAGGTGAGGGGGTGTGAAGCTGCGTTTGGGGGAAGTTCATTCAAAGTTTATTCTAAATGTGTCGAGCCCATTCATTTAACCCTTGAGGCCGGGGGTTTCATTTGCATCTTATTCCTGCCACCGGCTGACGATTTTATTCAGCTAATGATAAACTTTTTCAAATGTGATGGGTTACATACATATGCCTTGATAACAAGTCAGATATAATGTATGTTTGACTCGAAATGTGGATTGAAGCAGTGTTTCGTGCAGATTAACTCCGCCCTCCTCTCAAACACCCCTCCTCATCCCCCCATATGGCTGACGTCAAATACACTGTTACCAACACTGAATACCCCGAGTTATATTGCCTCTAACGCAGGGGGGGTCTTTTCTTTTATGAGTGACTGTACTTATGGTAGATTGGGAGATACAGAAAAACGTAAATAGATCAGTGGTTCCTCCCAGCCAGTTATACTTTCCTGGAGTTCCGATCTGTTGAGGCTAAATTTAAAGCAGTTAATTTCCAACGAAGCTAATTTCTTATGAAGCTAAATTCTAATGCAACTAAATTTTAAAGAAGCTAAATTCTAATGAAGCTAAAATCTGATGCAGCTAAATTCTAATAAAGCTAAATTCTAATGAAGCTAAATTCTAATGAAACTAGATTCTAATGAAACTAGATTCTCATGAAACTAAATTCTAGTGAAACTAGATTTTAGCGCAGCAAAATTCTAATGAAGCTAAATTTTAGTGAAGCAAAATTCTAGTGAAGCTAGATTCTAATGAAGCTAAATTCTAATTAAGCTAAATTATAGTGAAACTAAATTCTAATGAAGCTAAATTCTAAAGAAACTAAAATCTAATGTAGCTGAATTTTAATGAAGCTAAATTCTAATGAAGCTAAATTCTAATGAAGCTAAATTCTAAATGAAATGAAATCTAACGAAACTAAATTTTCATGAGGCTAGATTCTAACGAGGCTAAATGTTAATGCAGCGTATTTCTAACCCATGTAGTCAGTGCCAAAATTCCCTCTAGATGTTATTTCCACACGGTGTAAAAGCGTAATTCCATCAGTCCGGTGACGTATTTTGCGTTACATTCTTGCTATCTCCACACGATTTTATTCAGCCAAGAGAAAACCAAGCTGTTGAAGTCAGACACAACCCTCATCAACCCCTTCACCACGGGAGGGTCTTCCTGGCGAGTACAGTTGCCTGTCTGGATCGGGGACGAAGCAAAGCTAGTGTTCATAATGAAATTTCTCCATAGTCTGAGGGTGTCTTTACGTAGTTCTTTCCAGGCAATGTTAATAATCTTTTTAAATAAAACTTAAAGCTTTCGAACTTGGTGGATTAAAGATAGCATTCAATAACATCTCTGCTTTTTTTTCTTTTTTTTTCTCCCCCGCCTTTTAAAATGCCGTGACCTACCGGAACTGTGACCATAGTGTGCGTGTATTCGTGTATTAACAGTTACATACGAGACTAATGACTACATTGCCTTGTTTAATATGTCATATATCGTTTTAGTATCAACATAAATCATATCAGTAACATATATATATGGATACCGAGCAATAGTGGCAGAACAATCTCCGAAGCTACTTAGAACATGACGCTGAGACACACTGGGTGAGGCCGCTGCAGTGGCCCAGGTGGTGGCAGCTGGGGTGTGGTAGCCTGTAATACAGCGGGTTTTTGACATTCTATATATATATATATATATATATATATATATATATATATATATATATATATATATATATATATATATAAAATATTTATAGATGTGTGTGTATATACAGTATATTATATATATATATATATATATATATATATATATATATATATATATATATATATATAAAATATGTATATAAAATATGTATAGATGTGTGTGTATATACAGTATATTATATATATATATATAATATTCTATAGGAAGCGTATCACGTCATCCGCCGATTCGTAACTTTGTGTAGCCTAAAGTTGCACTTGGATGACAGTGAGCATTTTTTTTTCTTGCCGTAATGGTGTCAGATAATCCATTGGACTTAGTGATGAGGGGTTTGGTCCTCTTATTGGCAATGATGTGTAGATATTTAGTGATGAGTATGGTTCTCTGAAAAATTTGATGTCGATTACAACCCAGAAAATGAATGATTCTGGTATTTGTGGGAGTGATGACGAGCTTGGTGCCGCTACAATCTCAGTAACGAGTGAATCATGGTTCATATTCTTTTAACTGTGACTCACCGTAAAAATTATAAATCTCTGTCGCGAATCTACAGTAATATACTGTACTATCATTCCAGCTGTGTGTGTGTTTGTCTGTCTGTCGCAGCCGATACTGGAAAAAGGATTGCAGTGAAACTTGGCCGGATGGTAGTAATAGGGTCAAAAATGGCCCATTTTCGTGTCCTGAAATTTTCTAAAGGTGCCGTTCGGCCCCTGATAATTGTCCCCATTGGCTTTATGCGGAACGAGTGAAGCAGATGTCCGGCGTCGAAGCTGCTATTCATAGGTTTCGAGCAGCAGGAGGCGCTGCTGCAGAACAGCCCTCGTTTGAACAGTGAGATATCGCACAAAATCATGTTTCCCTCAACAAAAATTATATCACTCATCGTTACACAGTTGTGCGAGCAATGATGCATAACTTTTGCAAGCAGATGCGTAGTTTTTGAGCAAGTCGTTTGTCGCTGAAACAACTCCTGGCGGGCGGAGGGAAACCTGAATCGTTGAATATTGGTCATCTTCAACACACACTCAGACACTTGAGATATAAATTTAAAAACATAATTTAGCACTCTTGGCATTGGTGCAATATTGCTAATTCGGCTGTATAAACAGACTCCCCATCCATTCAGCCATTCTTTTGCATTGAAAGATGACTGAAACAACCCGTGTAGCGGAAACATTCAGCTGATGCCATGCTGTAAACGATTAAGATCCGTGGGCGAATACCGAGAACTCTTCTCGGGGGCAAGAGCATTGCTATTCGATAGGACCATGAAGCACTTGTAGTGAACTATAACAAGAGATTAATACAAGAACATAGCTCTAGTCGTGAGGAAATGCAGCGGAAAGGATGTAGAGCCATAGCATTTTGTGCCCTCGAGCAACGGGAAGTAACTTGCAGACGGACGAGAATGGTAAAGTTAAACTGAAAGAACTATAGATATGTTGGGTACTTTGAGTTAATACAACAATATATATAAAAAACTGTGTAAAATGGTATGAAGAGTTGATATAGCTGTAATATTAACATTATTACCAACTTTTTGGGAGAAGCAGGATTGACCCCTTCATTACGGTGATGTATTCTTTCGTATTCTTGCAGCCACCAGACGATTGTACTCAGTGTAGGAAACATCTCTTGTACTGCTTTATATCTAACCTCTCCAGTTCGAAAAGAGTCTCCCAAGCCGAATAAAACAGCCTGAAGTTGGGAAGAATAACCTGAAAGGCGCATTATGGCAGTGATGGGGTAAAGTGGGTATGTTAGAGGAAGGCATGTTTATATTAGGGTTGCGGCTTGGTAGAGACCCTTCCTAAGGTGAGTGCAGTCGCATTGTGGTTGCGTCATGGAATTGAAAAAGTCATTGTAGTGACGGGGTTAATCCGTGTAATGCCTGATTAATAGGTAACCAGAGCATACTGATAGATTGATAACTAATAGTAAAACATAGTGAGCGATGGGTAACGAACACAGACCAGTACTAAGCGATAGGTAATTGCAATCTTTTTTTCTCTCTCTCTAACGTGGCCTAAAATTTTCATCATTCCACCTTGAATGTTGTGTTGTAACAGTAAATTAACGAATATGGCGCTAGTCACAAAGAAATGTTATGGACAGGATGTATAGCCATAGCAGTATCTACCACTGAGCTACGTGAAACAAGCTGCAAAAGGACAAAAATCTGGACCAACTTAAGGTGACAGGACTACAACTGTAGACAAGTTAGATAAACCTCATAGCTACGATTCTTCTAGCTGAATAAAATCATTTGGTATTTGCCAGAGTAGTACAGTCCTCAAACTTTCCACCTGGGCCACCTAGCCGTGAGAGGTGGGTAACGGGTGCTGGCAACAGTGTATCTGTTTGTTCGTGTGTACATGGTCGACGAAGGTTCGAATCATCAACTCTCGTGTTCCGTGGTGAACCTCAGAGTTCATCCCAATATTCAGTCGACAATTTTTATCCGATAGATTTCAAAGGAACTTCTTGAAAGTATTGGATAATGCGAGTATTGAAAACAATAAGTAAAATAATCTAAAATACCGCATCTTTACATATATTGCATATTAATAAACATGTTCTTTTTCATTATTATATGATAAACCCGTGGCTAAAAATTGTCTACTGAATACTGGGGGGAAGAACCGTCATTAGACCGGCCCTAACGGTAGAAAAATAGATACCGTTGTCTCTTCGTTTGCATTTCGCCAGTGCTGGGCCGATCGCGATTAAACCTACTGAAATACCATTCTTGATCCGGGACATGATTAGATAAGTTAGGTCATTAATCGCTACAGGACTATTCATTGGGTGGGTATTAATTTTAACTAAGTAGGAGAGATAGGAGCTGTAGATGTCGGAGGTTGAAACTCGTTCGTTGACGCAGAATACTACCTCGAGTCAGCTAGTCGTGAGTCGACCGGCGTGATGTATCCACCCTTGAGATTGTTATATATAATACTATAAATTTATATCATAATATTATATATATTACATTATTATAAATTTAATATAGTCATGTTTATTTGGACTTGGTCAGCTTGACCTGTGGCACAAAAAATTCCGTGCGACAAGTTTCATGCAACTGGCTGAGCCGATGGGAGAGCCGCCATACTCCTGAGACATTTTTCTCCCCACCCAACTCCGTACTCAGCCATCTATGGGATGAACTCTGACGGAGGTTCACTACAGACGATGAGAGTTGATTCGAAATTTCGTCGAACATGTACACACGAACAAACAGATACACTGTTGCCAGCACCCGATACCCACCTCTCACGGCTAGGTGGCCCAGGTGCAAAGTTTGGCGACTGTATTAGTACACTCGCTCCAGAAAGTATCGGTGCAGATTGTGTTAAATATTATGACACGCGGAACAAAGGAAACTGGAAATTGCGGTTCTGTCCTCCCACACGCAGGCATCTTTGACGATATATGACTGCTATATCAGATACTTCTTGTGTCCTTCATAATGAGTAGGGAATGGCCGTAAATGTTATAATATATACAGGTATTAACCGTTTATCACTGCCACATGGTCGAATCATTCCGGATGACATCGGACCCACAGTGCACAGATACTTTCTGGAGCGAGTGTACATAGCGCTCATAATTATTAGTCAAATCGTTCATTGAAATAATTTTGTAACTTATCAGTGAATTTCTCTTGAGCTGCATAAGTACCAAATGGAGCTTCTCAGAGTGAAACACCATGCATGTGGAAATCTTTAGGCGCGACTGACTGTCCGGGCCGCTGCTAGAGGTGCTCCCACACCTGGAGATGTTTTCGTATTCAAGTGGTTGAACTGGTAGGATAGAACGGTGAAAGAATGGTAGTTTTTTAATTCAGCTTATCTAAAGAAAAAAAACTGCATGAAAAAATCCATTAATTTTCATGTTTATCGTTCTCTTAATTAGTAATGGAAATGATGGAGTTAATTACCCCAGTAACTTTTTGTACGAGGGTAATAAGTTTTACGCTGTGGGTCCTTTGACAGATTAAAAACATTAGCATTAATCCCTCCCTGTGTAATAGAAAAAAAAATAATAGTAATAATAATCGCTGTTGGCAAATAAAGCTTTTGATGATGATAGCCTTAAAAAATAAATACAATAGTGATTTTATATTTTCTTACCTTTGATGATTTTCTTCAGCGTATGGAGACCTGTTTTGGCGAAGGGATTGTGAAGGCCGAATCTACCCCCTGGAGGGTCAAGCCTGGCCTAAGTAGAGAGAGAGAGAGAAGAGAGTGAGTGAGTATACTCATAAGTGTGTGTGTGTGTGTGTGTGTGTGTGTGTGTGTGTGTGTGTGTGTGTGTGTGTGTGTGTGTTTTATGAAAGGCTAGAAAAAATGTGATTACCTTCTCTGTGTGCGTATTAAAAAGGTTAATTGCTTGATTTCACACACACACACACACACACACACACACACACACACACACACACACACACACACACACACACACACACACACACACACACACACACACACACACACACACACACACACACACACACACACACACACACACACACACACACACACACACACACACACACACACACACACACACACACACACACACACCAAATCTCCTTCTTCTCCTGCCTTCCTCCTTTTGTTCCCTATTCTCCCGTGCCTTTTTTTTTTTACATTCCTCTTTCCTTGGCGCTTAGTAGCCAAATTATTCGAGTTAGAGAGAGAGAGAGAGAGAGAGAGAGAGAGAGAGAGAGAGAGAGAGAGTATATCTTTCGAGGTGTAATGGCCAAAGGGTAGGGAACGATTTTTCCTCACTGGTTTGTGTGTCTGCCAACCTTGTGACGTCATAGAGGTAAAATACAGAGAGAGAGAGAGAGAGAGAGAGAGAGAAGCAGTTTACTATAATTATTAGATATTTGTCTCCCATTTCATGTCCCATCCTTCCGTGTGTTCATTCTCCTGGTAATAATAATAATTAAATCTGTCGTTTCGTGTAATTACTGAAGCTAAACCCGTCATAGCCTGTTCCATGAAAATCCCATAACAAGGATTTCACGTACCGTAATCCCCGACGGCCACAGCTGCAACTTGATATTCCTGAGTATTTCAATATTAAGGTATTACGTGAGATTGACAGTATTAAACACTTCTATAAATATGTTATTAGAAAAACTTAATAGAAGAAGAGAGGATTAAACTAGATATTCATCAAAATAAATGAATGAGATTAAGTGAAGCGAAAGGTAGAAATACAGTGAATCAGGAGGATACACGAGTGAGATAAATAAAGGAAATAAGTGTTAGTAAATGAGTGAATGAAATAATATGAATAATTAAGAGACGTAAGAATTGAATGAGAGGGAGAGAGAGAGAGAGAGAGAGAGGGAGAGGGACAACTCCGGATAAAACTTTTGAGGTGTTTTGATGCTAAATATATCTCTCCAGAGCCTGAGGGGAGGGGGAGAAAGAATGGAGGGAAGGGGGAAGGCAGAGTAGGCTGGTAGGAGGGGGAGGGAGGGAATGAGCGAAAGAGAGAAAGAATGGAAGGAAGGAGGCATATAGAGTGGGCAGGAGAGGGGAGGGGGAGGGGAGAAAGAATGGAGGAGGAAAATGGAGTAGGTAGGAAGGGGGTGGGAGTGAAAGAATAATAAGATAGAGTGTTTTGAAAGGTGACCGTAAGAGGGAGGGAGAGAAAAAGAGAAAGAGGGGTAAGGAACGAGAAAGATAAACTGAAAGGAGTGAGGGAGGGAAGAAAGGAGGAAGCTGGGGTAGCCTGGAGGGTGGGAAGGAAGGAGGTAGGGCAGGAGAAATGTAAGAATAAGTTGGAAGGGGAGAAGGAAGAAGTTAGAAATGGGTGGAAAGTGGGAAGGAAGGAAGGAAGGCAGAAGCTGTGAAGAGATTAGAGGAGTATGAAGACTCTGAGGGAAAGGAGGAGGGAGGGAGGGAAGTAGGGAGAAAAGTAAGAGTAGGACGAATTGGGGGCTGGAGCGAATGAAAAGGAAGATGGTGTGGGTTGGATGGAAGGAACGAGGAAGCAAAGAAGAGGCTGGAAAAAAGGGAGATAAGAACGAAAGAGGGTGTGAGGAGGGAAGATAAAAAGGAAAAACTTGAGAGAGAGAGAGAGAGAGAGAGAGAGAGGCGGGCTCCAGCATCCTCTTCATAACGCCACCTAAACAATATTGGAACCCACCATGCACTTCCCGCTCAAAATATTCACTCACAAAATTCTCTCTCTCTCTCTCTCTCTCTCTCTCTCTCTCTCTCCCCCCTAATTTATGGATATCTGATTTTTTGACCATACTCTTTTTTTTTTCCTTGAAACTCCTCGTCAATATTGGTTCCCCTTAGTATTTTCAAGATGTTTATACCCTCCTTGGCCGGAAATTTGGCGCTGGGGGGGGGGAGTATCACAATTTTGGGTTTCTCTGTGATTCCACCCAATAACTCTGAGGATATCGAAAAGTCTGCATGGTTTTTGGATCTTGATTTTGAGCGGGAAATATAAAAAAAAAATGGCGTGGATGAAAAGTTGTGAAAGTTGTGGATTTGTGAGGAGGTGATTAAAGATTTCCTGTTTCCGGATGCCATCAACCTTCCCAGTGAGAATTGGACGATGGTGATGATGATGATTGGGAAATAGGGGTAGGTGGTGGTGGTGGTTGTGACGGAAATAGAGATAGGGTGATGATGATGATGATGATGATTGGGAAATAGGGATGGACTGTGGTGGTGATGACTGGGAAATAGGTTGATGATCATGACGAAGATGACGGTGATGATGACGATGATAATGATTGTAGTGATGATGATGATTGTAATAATGATGAAGATGATGACTCTGCTTCTTTTTCCTCCGTGAATCCTTCCTTCCGGTTTTTCGTATCCTGTTTTTCTTCCTCCTTTTCTTTCTCTGCGTCTCCCTTGTCTCTCGTTCGGGTCTGTGTACCCATTTTACTTCTTCCTTCCTCTCTTTTTTTCGTCTTATATCCGGTTATTTCTCTTCGTCTTTTTGTCTCCAGATTTCCTTTCTCTGACGCCTTGATCTCTTCTCACGCACTTTGTCTTTCATCTGCTCGTATTCCTTCCTTTTCTTCTTCCTTTTCCTCATCCTTTGTGCACTTTGTTTCCATCCCCTCTTCTTTTATTCTTCTCATTGCCTTTTTTTCTTCTAGCTGTTTTCTTTCTCCAATCCCCACATACTTCCTTTCCTGGTCTTTTCCACTAGGATGCAGGTTGATAGAGAGCTGTGAATTTTCATTTGATAGAAATGGCAGTGCTAAAAACTGAGACAAAATAAAATGGGAGAGAAAAAAGGGGGGAGTGGTAGAGAGAAAGTGATAAAATGGAGAGAGGGAAAGTAAGAATAACACTGGGAGTGAGGGACTGTGACGTCATACCTTTGTTTGCTTCAGCTAGTGTTGCCAGCCTTGCAAAATTTTAAGCCCTGTTGCCAATATCAGGATTTTTTTGTAACTTCTGTGTCATCACAGACAGCACTGTTTTTCATCTCAGTGTCTTTGTTATATACGTTAGTGTCATTCAGAACACACACACACACACACACACACACACACACACACACACACACACACACACACTGCACTATCTGCACGCATAAAATTCCTTATATATATATATATATATATATATATATATATATATATATATATATATATATATATATACACGCACACTAATACGAGTACATCCTGTATGTCATATACCGTCATATACTGTACCATGCCATACGCAAAACTCACTCCCTCCCTCTCTCTCTCTCTCTCTCTCTCTCTCCAGCGCGCTTGCGCTTGTGCGAGAAAATCATAATAAATTCCTTTCAAGTATAACATAATCACTGTTTTCCTGATTGAACGTTACAACAAAAGATCAGCGAGTGAGGAAGGTCAGGCATTGGTGTCGAGGGAAAGGTCACTGTGTATTTCAACCTGGAATGAGGTCAGGGGAAAAAGTCAAGGCAGAAGTACAGTAGATATCAAAGGCATGGTGAAGATCAAGGTTGCAATCGGAGGTCAGGGACGAGAGAACGTCAAGGCTGGACTCAAAAGGTTAAAGGTCTCGATGTAGGTCAGGAGTGGAGGCACATGTCATCGAAAGGTCAACGGCCAGGGTTGCGTGGATACGGACAGTAACACAATGAAAGTTAAATTAAGCTTCTGACTGGCTGGGATTTCTGTTAAGTGAACGAAATCGTTTGTACCCTGAATGTAATGCTGAAGTGAAATATCAACAGCGATTTAGTTATTAGTGATCAAGCCTTCCGTGGCAGTCATTCCCTAAGCTGTTGTTGTTAGCCCTAGTTAGATATCTAAGTTTCTCAGTAGCAGGGGAAAGGTTAAGCAGTCTACGGGTTACGTTACATTGTAGTACGAGTATTTTGTTCTGGTTACTGTCATGTTGTTCTCTTCAGCTTCGGGAAATAAACTGCTACGCTCCAAATGCTGATGTCTTGTATTGAGCTTAGGGAAGGCCTCTTGAAAGAAAAAGATTAGTTAAGGCAGTAGCTAACACCTTTAGTTTCATATCAAATCCTAAACAGAGTAAAACTGTCTGATGGTGGTAAGAATAATAGGTAAAGGACGCCATGGTAGTGATGGTATATGGGCTGGGGGTCATGGTGGGGCCTAGATCGGGACTGAGGGAAGCATGGTAAATAACACAAGCCCCTGCAGTACGGTGACGGACATAACGATAAATTCTTGCCACCGTTACAGGATTAAATTCAGTTTGACTCGTAGATAAAGTGTTAAAAATAGTCGCCATTGTCAGTTACCCTCTGCCCAGTCCAACCTTACCTTCCTAACCTTACCTCCAGCATACTCACCTCCTTCCTAATTTTTCCATACCTTCGTAACCTTACCTCTCTTAATTTAACTTTATTTTTTTTCTACAGTACGAACTAACCTATTCACCTCCCCAAATTAATTTACTTCCAAACCTAAGCTAACCTAACCTAACCTAACCTAACCCGGACAGAGCTGGTGGCGTCTGAGATCTGAAGTGTGTGTGCGCCAGTCTTGTTTGATTTAAAATTTGTAGTTCGTCATGTTCGGGTCAAAGGTCAAGATCCAGGATTTTAGGCTGGACATACTAACGGTGAGTGTTCATTTAATTCCTTCAGGACGATGACGGCCTAAGGTGTATTTAATGCTTACCATCTTAGTAAATGACTTCGAGCTGAGGTTTTAAATACAGCCATGACGATGACGCCTATTGGTTTCATCGTACCACCCTCAGACTTTAGTATTATTTTTTTCATTTTAGTAAACATTTTCCGAACTGAAGGTGTTCAGGACAGCCGTCAGTAGTAAAGCTGCCATCGCCCTGAATTTTCAAGCCACCTTCGCTACCAAGGGTCTCTCCTGAAGCTGAACAAAATCCTCTGGCGGTAGGAAGAGGAAATGTTAAGGTAATCGTACTGAAAGAAGTAATTGTGTGACTGCAAGTTTATATCGATCAAATAAATTCGTCTGTCGAAAGCTGGAATACAGTACGATTTTTTTTTATTCTAGGGCAGAACGTTGACTGTAATCATTTTTAGCTCTTCCAGTGCCCATGGATTCCCCTCAGAGTGGTAATATCGCCCAGCGTTAGCCGCAATGAATTGCTAAGAAGGAAATTTCAAAGGTAAAAAAAAAAAAATCATCCCTTGAATCCAATGACATATTGTTTCTCCTCGCTGCCTTCAGATGATATAGTTTAGGTTAGGAGCGATTTTTGGAACTGATGGGGTTACCTATAGCCTCAGTAAGCCCCTTCAGTACGAGGGGCCTTTCCTTAGCAGAATAAATCGTCTGGTAGCAGAAAGAATAAATTAAGTGGGCTTGTTGTCGGGTTAGATTTTATAGATTGCTGAGTTTTGTTAACATATAAAATCTTTTCTTTGGTTGCCTGTAATTGATGGACAAATGCAAACTAGGATGTTATGGTTTCTGTTTATTGAGTCTCTCTCTCTCTCTCTCTCTCTAAATTTATAGCCGTCTGTCTGTCTATTTATATATCTGTCCAGCTGTCTGTATCTGTCTATTTATATATCTGTATATCTATTTAGCAGCCTGTCTACCTGTCTCTCTGGCTATGCATGTCTTTGTCTCTCTCAGAGCTATTTTCATCTCTCTTTATCCTCCCCTTTGCACTACCATTTTTAGCATTCATATCTCCTTCCTGCCTTTGTCTCTCTCTCTCTTTCTCTCATTTCTCTTTTCCATTGTTTCCCTTTCTTTTTCTTTGTATTTCACTTCTGTTTTGTCCCATGTTTATTCCTTTCCTCGCCCTTTATTCTCATTCCTCCCACTTCCCTTGTGCTGTTAACTCTCTCTTTCTCTCTGCCATATTCCCATTCTTCCAATCCCTAGTCTTTTCCCTCCCGTCCCCTTCTTACATTGCCCTTCTTCTTATATTTTCCTCTCCCTCTTCTCTTCCTTTTCTCTCTGCCATCCCACTTCGCGTCCTCATTGGCTGCCCACTTCACCAGGTCAGCCAATCACATTCGTCCTTTCCACTAATGGCTCCCTTGTTTGATCTCGTTTAATTAATTTCACTCATTTCACGCATATTTCTCGTTTTATTTTTTCCATTTATGACCGATTTTATTATTCTTATTCTGCTATATCTCATTAATATTTTTGTCTTATTTCTAGTCTGTTTTTGTTTACCTGTGTTTGTCATTAGTCTGTTTGTCTGTGTATCGATATAGATAACTACCTGTTTATGGTTGTGTTTGTATGTATATATGTATGTACCAGGTGAATTGGCTGTATTTTTCAGTGTATTTGTTTATGTGTGTGTGCTATATGTTTGTAGTCATATATTTCCACTTTTTATCTACCAAATGTACATCCTAATCATTCCAGTTTTTCTGTTCTCATTATCGTATTCTTTTCTCTCTCTCTCTCTCTCTCTCTCTCTCTCTCTCTCTGCATGCTTTTCGCTGTTAAATGTGTTTTTTGCGTTTCTCATTATTATTCACCTTTCCATTTCCTCACCTAACTTGTCATTTTCCTTCTTTTTTTTTCCGTTCACAATGCTAAGTATTCTTTTATCTTTTATGTTTTCCATATCTAAGATTTTCATCACGTGTTCTCTTTATCCTTTTTCCTCCTTATGTTTTCATGTTACATTTTCTTCATTTTCTCGTCTGTAGTTATAGTTATTTCTCTCCCTGTGTTCTTCAAAATTAAATCGCGAACAAAATTAAATTGCGAGGAGAAAGGCAGGCTCCAAGTTTTGACGGTGGCATTGTGGTTAGGACGGCCCGGTCAGAGGGACTGGGTGGGTTTGACGCCCAAGAGGTGACTTAAGAGTTTTCGGAAAGATCACGTACTTCGGTCAGGGGAAGTAGGCTGGTCATGTTACCTTGAAAAAGAAAATGGACTACTGTAGCAAAGAGGGTATTGTCGGACTGCTGTGTATATATTGATTTATTTTATTTTATTTATTTATTTATTTTTTTATTACTTTCGGAACCACTGTGAATTTTTTAGATATGATAAACTTGCATCCCACGTTACACGGTGAAGTCATGTGCGATACAGGAAAAAACAGGTGTGTTATATTTTCGTCAGGTGTTACAGAGATTGAATTTAAAAAGGTGAGGAGTTAAATTTTTGCTCCTGCCGTACAGCGGGGGGCGCGGTAGCACAGTGGTAGCGCGCCGGACTCGTAATCGGGGGATTGCGAGTTTGAGCCTCGCCCGAGCTGCCGTGCCGGGAGTGGTAGCTCGCTCCTGTAACCCTAGCGGGGCTATATAGTCCAATACAGAGCTTAGCTCGGGGGAACTCCATTTTTTTTTCCTGCCGTACAGCGATGCCTTCCTTTGGTTATTTTCTTGCTACTCCAGGTGTTTTTATTTAGCCTGCGAGGAACTTTTCGACCTGCACGATTACCTACAGCCTTCATTAACCCCTGCAACACGAGACGCCTTTTCAGAAATAATTAGTCTGGACCTAGGAAGAAAAAGGCGAAGTAGTATACTGGGGAAGGGGAGAGGATTACGGCCGGATTCTTCAGTGTCTCAGAATGATCTTAGTTTTGTTTAAGTATTATCTCGGTATCATCTCAGTAGTAACTCAGTCTTGGTATTATCTCAGTATTGTCTTAGTATTATCTCTCATATTTCAGTGTAATCTTAGTGTTATTTCAGTGTTAACAGTATCGTTAAATCATTCATTCATTCATTCATCATTTAATCTTATCTCAGTATTATCATTATCATTTCAGTATTGCAGTATTATCTTATCTGAGTAGGATATCAGTAATATCAGTATCATTTCAGTGTTATCACATGATTATCATGCTTTTATCTTACTATTTCATTATCATCTCTGTATTACTCTTTGTCTTGTAGCAGTATCATCTCAGTATTATATTAGTATCATATCGGTATTATCTCAGTATTACACCTTAGTATTGTATCGGTATCATCTCAGTATTACACCTCAGTACATATCAGTATCACCTCAGTAGTACCATAGTATTATATCAGTATCGTCTCAGTATTACCTCAGTATTATATCAGTATCGTCTCAGTATTACCTCAGTATTATATCAGTATCGTCTCAGTATTACCTCAGTATTATATCAGTATCGTCTCAGTATTACCTCAGTATTATATCAGTACCATCTCAATATTACCTCAGTATTATATCAGTACCATCTCAGTATTACCTCAGTATTATATCAGTACCATCTCAGTATTACCTCAGTATTATATCAGTACCATCTCAGTATTACCTCAGTATTATATCAGTACCATCTCAGTATTACCTCAGTATTATATCAGTACCATCTCAGTATTACCTCAGTATTATATCAGTACCATCTCAGTATTACCTCAGTATTATATCAGTACCATCTCAGTATTACCTTAGTTTCAGTATCATCTCCGTATTATCCTCCTTGTTCTTCTGATTACCGTATTACCCATCCCTTGCGAATCGGAAACCAATAACGACCCTGTTGCATACTGTCCCTCTTCATTATCCCCTTCACTACGACCACCTCAGCCATTTTATTCATCCCATCTTCAGACGATTTTATTCAGCCCAGGAGCCACCTTTCCAATTGGAGAGGTTTGGTATAGCCTCCACGAGCAGTACAGTTTGGGACCTGGACGTACCTTTGATTGTTGCCCGTCGTATTCTAGAAGATTGGAACTTGGAAAAAAAAAATAGTATCTGGTTTAATGCCCCACATGCAGGCATTTACTTCAAGTTTTATTTTTTTCCCCTTCGTTACTAGTGTCGTCTCTTGAGCTGAATGCTATGGTTTGGTGTTCTCCGGAAAGTAACTTTAACTAGGCGTAAAAATGGCACCTGTGCGTCGTGAATGCAGCACTGTAATAGTAGATTAACACTGGAATATGGTGCTAGTCACGAAGAAGTGCTGTGAAAACGATGTATAGCCGTAACAATAGATTAACAGTAGAATGTGGTGCTAGTCACGAAGTGCTACGGAAAGGATGTAGGGCACTAACAATAGATTGGTAGAAAAATACGTTGCAAGTCACGACGAAGTGCTGTGAAAAGGATATAGAGCCATTACAGAAAATCAACTGCAGAAGAATATGGTGCTAGTCACGAAGAGGTGCTATGGAAAGGCTGTAGAGCTGTAGTACTGTCTTATTCTGTCTTTAGGCTACGGGAAATAAGCTGTAAAAAGGACGAAAACCTCCGCCAGGTGAAGGTGAATGAACTACGCAGAAAGACGTCCAGGTGCTGACTGTGTAAAGCCTCTTAATAGCCCTGCCGTGCTGCACATAGGCTGCTGATCCATCCCAGGCCACTCAGAAGCCAATCACAATATTAGTCCGTTCGATTGACTCTATTATCACTCAATTAAGGAGTTGCTATAGTTCGTCTGCCTTTACTTGGGGGAGATTTTCGTCGTTTTGCAGTTTTTTTTTTTTTCCATAACTCAGTGACAGAATAAGATAATGCTACGGTCTCAGCTACATCATTTCCATAACTTACTTTTCTTTTTTACCAGTACCATATTGCAGTGTTAAGTTCTTGTTAAAATTCGGCATTCAATATGGTGAGAAGGCAGTTTAGGCCAAGTTAAAGTGAAAGGAGGATAGTGACTTTACCCTACTTCGCCTGAGCCTCTTCCTCCCTATGCCACTCTGAAATCCATATATTATCCCATCAGATTGAGTCTATGAGCACCCATTTAGAAGCAATAGCCGTCTGTTCATCTATTCCCGTTATTACTCTCCTGTCACTTTAACTTGGCCTAAAATTGCCATTCCACCATCATCAGCGCGCTGAGCTGTAGGTACTGAAAAAGAGAGTAGTAGTGTTGTCTTTTCTGCCATTGAACTGTAATAAGAGAGTAACCTGAAGAAGTGCTGTGGAAAGGAGTCGTAGTGTCCTCCTATTCTGGCAATGAGACAGGTAAATAAAGTGGAGGAAAATCACGGCCAAATTGATATAAATGAACTACTTGTATAGCAGATGTACCCTTCCCATCGCCCATGTGCCAATCAGCCTGTTATCCCTCCTGATTGATTCTCTGTGCAATCAGTAAAGAGTCATAGTAATTTCTTGTTTCTGTAGTTTTGTAGGCTTCGTAGGTTTTTCGTCATTTTACTGCCTGACTTCCTCTAGCACAGTGAAAGAATAGGGCGGTACTACGGCTTTACATCCTGTCCATAACACTTTCATGACAAGCACGAAATTTTTGTTAATACATCCTTACAACTTAACAACACACACACACACACACACACACACACACACACACACACACACACACACACACACACACACACACACACACACACACACACACACACACACACACACACACACACACACACACACACACACACACACACACACACACACACACACACACACACACACACACACACACACACACACACACACACACACACACACACACACACACACACACACACACACACACACACACACACACACACACACACACACACACACACACACACACACACACACACACACACACACACACACACACACACACACACACACACACACACACACACACACACACACACACACACACACACACACACACACACACACACACACACACACACACACACACACACACACACACACACACACACACACACACACACACACACACACACACACACACACACACACACACACACACACACACACACACACACACACACACACACACACACACACACACACACACACACACACACACACACACACACACACACAGCTTAGCATTTAAGGTGGGGAGATGGCACGTTTACCCCAAGTTAAAATGGTCGTAGACTCTTTATTCTTCTTATGCCGATCACCTGACTGACTCCGCATGCAGGTATGATCCAGAGTCTTCGATAAATCACCCGCCTACCTAATTCTGATTGGCCAGCGTTCAGCCAGTGGGAGAAGCAGACAGTCGACCGGCATTTGGAAGCTGAGGGCCAATCGGAGGGTCGGGTTTCTGAGTGCCGCCATGCCTTGTTGAGTGGCTGGCCGTGTGAGCATGAGAGTGAGTGGGTTTTGGTACCGCTGAGAGAGAGAGAGAGAGAGAGAGAGAGAGAGAGATGGCTGAAACGGGTAAGAATTTAAGCGTGGGTTTTGAAATTGTTGAGAGCTATTGAGGAGTGGACGAGCGGGGAGAGTGAGGGTCAATACTCAGGGCTAAAAGGAAAGTAGTGGCGATTGAAATAAGTGTGTGAAATAAGTTTGCAATACGCTGAGGTGTGATGTGAGAATGAATGAGAGGGAGAATGAGAACGAGGTCTGTATTAGGTGTCGTAGGATGCTTCGTAACACCTCTTCCTGAGCGATTTATTCAGCGTATTGTACACCTTAACGTTCCCGTGCATGTTTTATTTCTATCGTTGTAGTAGTGACCTAGATCGCATCATACACACACTGGAGGGTACAGAGGTGTAATATGTAGAATCAGTCGCTAACGTAGAGGTGTTACTTAATCTCCAAGGCACTGAGAATGACCCTGAGTAGTGACATGGGTGTTGGGTGGAGAATCGTGAGCTGAGAGAGATGTGAAATGGATGAAATAGGGAAGTGAGTGTGAATATGGTTGAAGGAGATTGTTTCGAGTGGGGGAGGGGGAGAGGAGGAAGAGAGGGAGGGGGAGGTTGAGAGGGAATAGTGGAGCTGGTGAGAGGGAGGAAAAGAGCGAGTGTGAGAGAGAAGGATAATTAGAGAGCGAAGTGAATAATGTTGATTAAAAGAGAGTCGAGGGTAAGGGTAGTGTAGTTGGACTGGGGAAGATAGGGGTGAGTGGGGAAGGGGTGGATTGGGTGGTGGTGGGAGGGTATAGGTGGGGTAATGGGTGGGTGAAGGGTGGAGTTCATGATGATGATGATGATTATTGGAAGAGAGGCAAGGATGAAATTTAAGTGGGAGATGAGAAGGTGGGAGTGAGCTGGGGTGGAATGAATCGGGTGGTGGTTGGAGAAGGATAGGGAGACGGCAAGGTTGAACTAAATGGGTTGAAATACATGATTGGATGGGAGTGAGTGGCGTATGGAATGATATGAAATCAATAGGAGTGGAAGAGGATTTAGGGAATGGAGTGTAAGGTGGTGGCGAGAGGGGATGGATACGGAAAGTGGTGAGTGGATTGAGTGGAAGGAGTACAGACAGTGGTATTGGAGAGTTGATGGTGGACTTACACGAGTGGGAAATTGAGTGGGTAAGGTAGATGGAAAGCTGGATTATTGAATTTGTGTGGTAGATAGGATGGGTAGATAGGATGGGTAGATAAGGGTAGTGGTAAGAAATGATAAAGGAGACAAAAGAAGATGGTAATGAGCTGTATTGGAGGAGGAGGATGGTACAGTAGACTTTGGAGATGAGAGAGAGTGGAGTTGTTGATTAGGTAAAGGATGACGGGGACGAGAGACTGGTAGTGATTAGGGAGGAATGGGATGCTGGATTAGCAAGAGGATGCTGGGAATGATAGAGACCGGTGGAGATCAGAGAGGAGTGGAGTAGTGGATTACGTAGAGGATGATAAGGACGAGAGAATGGCAGATAACAGAGAGGACTGGGATGTTGGATTAGGTGGAGGATGCTGGGAATGAAAGAGACTGGTGGAGATCAGAGAGATGTGGAGTGATAAATTAGGTAGACGATGACAGGGATGAGAGACTGCTGGATACGAGAGGGATGGGGTGGTGGATAAGGAACAGGCTGATAAGGATGAGAGAATGGTGGATAGGAAGAGGATAAAAACAGTAACTACCAACTTCCATAAGGCACGGGCATTCTTTCCCTGCGTACCCTAGGGCATTCCTTAAGGACAAATTCCCTGACCTACTGTATTAGAGACCAAGGCCTGTATTCTTGTCGGTTGAGGCAGCACCCTAACACCTTCCTAAGCGACAAAATCTTTCTAACATTGCCATACTCTGCATGGATAACTTACAAAAGGATATTAACCAGCCATATCCAAAAATAATTCGCTAAGGTGGAGGTGTTATGGAGCCTCTTTAAGGAGAGAGAATACTTGCCCAAGGACCTTTAAGCCTGCATGGATGGCCGCACTTCACGTTTCCATCTGAGGCCGTACTATAGATCATATTGTAAACTGCACCTTTCTCATAGTGATTGGTTACTCCCACGGGTACCGGTATACTCCTGTTACACCTTGATAATGTCTTCAGTGTTATTTTTACTTGATTTTTTAACAAACAAGAGGATAAAAAGATATAATAAGCAAAATAAATGGCCGAGGAAGAGACACTACAAATCCTCCAGTGCCGTGAAGAATACAGTCTTTGGTTTACACAGTTTTTCACTACATAATAACTCAAAATTCGGAGCTGAAGGGTCGGCAGCACTGGGAATCTCGTCCTCAATACGGATGAGAACCTACGCAGAGAAGATTCAAAATGCCTGAAGGGGCTAAGAAGATATGTTACGTACGAATAACAAAGGCCGTGGTAAATGAAATACTTGTGAGAATTTCAGATGAGAGACGGATCCGGTACTGCGTGGAAAGTATGAATAATAATACATGTAAACTGTATACAAGTAGCCTAGATTTAAATAACACCTATAAAAATTGTACACTTATAGAAGGCTTGGTGTTAATTTTCCCCCAGTGTGGATGAAGAAAAAAATACTGAACCCCAAAGAGATGAAAACAGTTATTAAAGTTTCCTCATACTTCCGAATTCGTGGTTATGCGAATGTCGGTATAATAATGGTCGCTGATATATAATGAAAAATATAATGAAAAAACTGCGATATCCTCAGAGTATCAGAAGAATTATTAAAGTTTTTTCCACCGTGTTGACCTAGAACATAAATAAAAATATCCCGCAAGAATTTCCCTGCCTCTTTCTTTTTGTTTGACCTCCCGCCCTTGTCCCTGATATTTCGTTTTGTCCATCCACTCCACCCCCCCCCCCCTCCCGCCGCTCTCTCTCTCTCTCTCTCTCTCATATTTTGGTCAGCTTGGGAGGTTTTTGTAGTACATTTGACGTCTTAGTATTTTCTTGTATATTTTCTGTCTTTCGTACTATCCACACAGGTTACACAAGTGGTGAGATGGATGCAGATACGGATAGATAGATAGACCTAGACAGACACAGACAGATAGATAGATTGACAGACAGCAGTTCCTTAGTAGTTGAAGTAGATAGATAAATTGATGGATAAGTGGTCTGAGAAACTTTGCAAGGTTTATTTACCAATCTAGACTAACATTGATCGTGTCCATAGCTAAAAATAAATTAGTAAGGAAAAGGTGTTAGGACAGCCGATTTCCGTCATCTTGGGGGCTTCGATTGCGATTTATTATGCATATTACGTGTTATTATTCTCATGTGTTACATAATAAATTATTATATTATACCGACTTAAGTTACATCACAAGCGAACAATAACGACGTGCCAAAGACAAGAATAAGTTGGTAAGGCAGAGGTGTTAGGGAGTCTCGCTAACCCCTTCGCCTCCAGGACGCATTTTCCCGATATGTTCTTGCCGCCTGACGATTTTATTCAACTTTTTGGAGACTTCAGTAGTGGAGGAAATTAATGGAGATCGATTCTAAACCCCTTTCCTGCGTGAGGGGTGTGGAGATAGAGTGAAATAAGAAGTGTGTGGCCTGGAGAATGAGAAGGGGAAGACCGAGAACAAGGTGGAGAGGCACATGAGGGAGGGCTGCTTGGAGTGGCGAGAGGGGCGTAGATTTGGATGCTGAGAGAGACATAGATTGAAATTCGGTAGTAGTAGATATAAAATACATTAGTGCGTTTTTATTTAGTTTTTTATTTTTGAGAAACTAAGACATTTTTGACCTAGATGATGTGTGGAATTAGGTCGTGGACAGATAGATAGTGAGATAGATATATAAATGGCAAATATGTAGCAGTAGTCATGAATAAAAATATGGATAGAAATTTGGTAGCAGAAGGTACAGGTAAATAGATAAAGGTATAAGAGTAGATACAGATAAGAAGGACAGCAGTTTGGTAGTAGTACAGGGAGAGATGGGTATATAAAAAGAAGTTATGGCAATAATAGTAAAAGATATGAAAAGGTAAAAATATGAAAATTGGGTAGTAATTGATGTAGATACAGTGAATTTCGGTAGCAGTAGATATAGAAAAGTAGATAGTTAAAAATGATAGCAATGTAGATAGCCAGATATGTAGAGAGTTGGCAGAGAAGATGTAGGAGACATTCCTTAATAGATATAAATAGATGGATAAAAAATTGGTAGCAAATACTGATAAAAAGATAGATATAGTAACGGTAGGTGTAGAGAGAAAGGTATAAATTTGGTGGTAGATATAGGTAGATAAAGTTGGAAGCAGTATATGTAACAGTAGATAAATTTGGTATAGTAGATATAAGGATGGAAATTCAGGAACAGTGGAGATAGATAGAAATGTATTAGGGTAGATGTAGACAAACTGATAGATACAAATTTGTTAATAGTAGATATGATGTCACTAGAAAGATAATTGTAGTAGTAGGACAGATAGATAGATACATAGATAGACAAATACATAGATTTTTTTAGGTAGAGGTTAGTAAGGGCGAAAGTTGAGTTGGTGATTTGTCCATGGATTGCCTTAAGATAGATAGATAAAGAGATAGATATTAGACAGTTTTGAAGTTTGTCTGTGAGGACGAAAGTTGTGTTGGTGTAATGTCCTTGGGTGACGTTTAAATAGACAGACAGAGATGGATAGATAGGCGTACAGATGAGACAAAGAGTGAAATTTTTAGAG
>NC_137018.1:34319849-34364849 GCF_032717465.1 Coenobita brevimanus
ATCACCATCTCCTTACCCTCTCCCCCTCTCTCTCTTTTCCCTCCTTACCTCCATTTGTCGCTTGGAATGATTCCCATTTATCATTATTGTTACATTCACTTATCTCATTGTATCCCTGTTTTATCATCTTAACCATTCTCTTCTGTCCCCTCTCCTTTCTTATTCTCTCTCCTTTTATGACATCTTTTCGCTGATTTCTCATCTCTTCATCTCCCACGGTTAAAGGCAATCATTTCCATTAATCCTGGCGCTGACGAGGAGCCTACATGTGGTGGCGCTGTGCACCCTGAGTGGAGCAGATGTGGCATCCGCCCAGCAGCCACACCTCATATTTCCCTGCACTTCACTGTGGGAAGAACCTGATCCAACCCTGGTGAGGCGCTGTCCACCTCACCGAATTCATGTAAGGTTTATGTGCAGTCGGTATCAGAAGTCCTGTCGCCTCCCTTGGTTTTCTCTCCATGCACCTAGAAACTCAGTGGGGTAAATCCATATTAATTTATATGGCCTAAGCTAGGTGTCATACACATCGTTTGCCACACTGATGTCAGTGGAGAAATAGACAAAAGAGGCGACAGAACTTTTGATGCCGACTATACTGTCTTGTACCTGTAAGGGGGGCCAGACAGTAGCAGTAGCTAACCTGTCGTCTACGGATCTGCATAGCCAGACAGACCGAGAATAAAGAAACAAAATCCCTTTTTTCCTCACTCTTCACATTTGTTTGTCATTTTCTTTCCATTGTCTCTTCTAATTATGCAGCATCTCTTTTCGCCTCTCCTGTCTACTTTATTCGCCACCTCGTCCTCCTGCTCTCTGCCCCCCTTTTAATTATCTTCTTATCCTCTCTCCTTATCATCGTTCCTGTCGTCTCTCGTCTTTTATCAGTTCTCATTATCCCTCTGCCACTCGCGATAATTCCCTTTTTTCCACACACCTCCCTTTCCCATTTTCTCTCCTTATCCCGTCTCTCCTTTTTGTCACTTGTTTTTCCTTCTCCCTCGCCTCCTCCTGTCGTTTCTGATATATCCTTTCTTGCCTCATGATTCGTTTACTTCATGCTTTATCCTTCCGATTTAGTTTTTTTTTTTTCTTTCAGTTTCCTTAATAATATTTTGCATTTTATCACACCTGCCAAGAAGGTCTATGTATTTGGCTTAGTTTGCTTATCTGTTTATTAGTCTGTCTGTCTGTTTGCAAAATTATGGAATAACTATGGGTTGGAATCTCACCAAAAAATGGAATAATGATTGAGAACCATCAGAGGAAACTTATTAAATTCTGGCGAAAAGAAATCAGGATTCAAATTGTAACTCCTGAAAACATGAAATTGAGGATGATGGTGTTGCCTTGGCAGCAGTATGTGCTCTCTGTGTGCTCCGCTTTCTACTTCCCCTTTGTGCGTCACGTTTGCTGTCTCTCTCTCTCTCTCTCTCAAGAAGCGATAATATCCTCTTGACTCCTCTGTTCGTTTATGGTCTTTTATTACCACCATCTCCTTATCCCTCTGTCTACTCTTTACCTCCGTTTGCCGCTTGCGATAATTATGTGCTTGTCCCAATGTATCCACAGTTTCTCTTTTCACTCCATCTCCTCTGTCACCTCTCGTTTCTTATTCTCTCTCCCCATTCACCAAATCAGTTATCTATTTTCGCCCTTCTCGTCATCTCCCTCAGCCACTTGCTTTTATTTTTTTTTCTTCCCTGGCGCAGACAAGGAGCCTACACACCAAGGTTATCTACCATGAGGGGACGGCAAATTCCTATATTGTGTATGTTCTGTCTTGTGCTTGTGGGAGGGCCCCGTACTGTAGAAGGCGCCCCATACCTGTGGTTGACGCACCTGCCCGACCACACAGACCGGGGTCAATCAACAATATCTCCCCCCCCCCCTTTTTTTTTTCACTTCGCATTTGTCATTTTCTTTCCAATGTTTTCTTCTTATACCATCTCCCTGTTCACCACTCGTGTCTCGTCAGTGCGTTATGTCGTCCTCTTCTTATCTTTCATGTTTTAATCTTATCTTGTCCCCTGTTTATCATCATTTTTTTCGTCTTTCTTTATTACATCTTATCCTCTCTTTCTACTTCTGCCACTTGCGATAAATTCCCCCTTTTCCTCTCTCCTCAGTTTGCTTATCCCATTTTCTCTCCTTATTATTCCATCTTCCTGTTTTATCCCTTGTTTTTCCCTCCTTCCTCGCCTCCTCCTGCCGCTTCTGATATATCCTCTCTCGCGTCTTCATCCTATTACTACTTATAACATTTTTTTTTGTCCTTCCCCTTTTGTCCCTCGTGATTTGTTTAAATTTTGGGTGTAAAATGTCAAGGTAAGGTCACAAAAATCATGCAAGGGGGGGGGGTGTTGCCTTAGCGGAAGTATGCGTTCTCTGAGTGATTGTCTTGTTTCTTCGTCCTGTTTTGTGTTTATGTATGATCTTTGTGTTACTTGTGATTCTCTCTCCCTCTCTCTCGTTCGCTTATCCCCTCTTATCTTTTATTTTTATCGCCTCCTTATCCCACATCTCTCCTTTACCTCCGTTTGCCATTTCCGATAATTCCCGTTTGTCCTTACTCTCTTATCCCATCTTATCCCCGTTTTCCCTTTACCTTATCCCACCTTTTTTCAATCGCTCTCCCTTTTTTTTTTCTAATTCTATATCATCCATCACATTTTCTTTATTTTTCCTTTTGCTCGTCGCCTCCCACTGCCATTCGCGATTATTTCCTTTTTTCCTTACTCTGATTTCCTCCATTATTTTCTCTTCACTGTCTCCTATTTTATCCCATCTCTTTAATCTCCTCTGTTGTCTCCTCTTCCTCTTCTCTTTGCATTTTATTCACGTGTCTTATTCTGCCTCTTTTTCAACTGTTTTCATCCCTTTTTTTATCGCATTACTTTATCATCTGTCGCCATCTCCCTCTGCCGCTTACGATAATTCACCTGTTTCCTCTCTCCTCCTGTCGCTTATCCCGTTTTCTCTGCTCCTTATCCTATCATCCCTTTTTGTTACCTGTTTTTCCCTACCCCCCCCCCCCCACGCCTCCTCCTGTCGCTTCTGATATATCCTCTCTTGCGTCATGATCCTTTTGCTGCTTATAAGAATTTTTTTTTTTCCAAGCCATTCTGCTTATAATTTTTTTCTTTGTTTTTTTTTATATTTTTTATCAAAGTTTTCCTTCATTCTGTGTTATTTATTTCACATGGCCGTAATCATTGTAATTCCTGTGTGTGTGTGTGTGTGTGTGTGTGCGTGTGTGTGTGTGTGTGTGTGTGTGTGTGTGTGTGTGTGTGTGTGTGTGTGTGTGTGTGTTTGCGCGTGCGTGCGCAGCCGCACGTGCATACTTAGCATTTCTCTCTCTCTCTCTCTCTCTCTCTCTCTCTCTCTCTCTCTCTCCTCGTATATCTATTTATCTATCAGTATCTATCTCGGCCCTTCTGTTTGTAATGTCTTTGGCCATCTACAGGGCCTGTATGCCTTCTAATTCCTTTATTTCCATCTTCATCTTCCTTTTTCCTCCGTCTCTCCCACTTCCACATCTTCCTCTCCCCCTCTCCCCAATGCCATCCGCCTCACCACCTTCTGCTGCCTCTGATAAAGCGTCTTTGTTATCCTTTTTCAATAAGCCTTTTCTCTCTCATCCTGCCGCCTCTGATAATATACTTTTTTCCTCCCCTCTTTATTCTCTCTCTCTCTCTCTCTCTCTCTCTCTCTCTCTCTCTCTCTCAATAAAAGTTTTCCCCAGCGTCTCTGTTTTTTCATCGTTTTCAGATTTTCTGTCAATATTTTCTCATTTTTCTCTATTATTTTCTTTCCTCCTCTCTTCTTTCTCTCCTAATATCCCGCAGGCCTCTTTTCTTCCTTGTGTAATAATTTTTCACGTGATAGTTCTACGTGTGTGTGTGTGTGTGTGTGTGTGTGTGTTTGTTTTCCTGCTTTTCAGATGGGTTTTTTCTTTTTATGTGTCCGACTTTGGGCATAGGCTTCACAGCCTGCTTTCAAGGCCCAGTAGCCATCCTACGTACCGCACACCACTACATGTCACCACTTCGGCGCTAACACCCACCTTCCATACTGAATACATGCTAGGGATGTCTCATACAGGACTGGTGTATTGGTATTAGCGGGGGTATTTTTTTGCGATATGTCGGCGGGTCTTCTGGTAGATCAGTAAAGTCTGATTTTTATGAAATTCAAATCCTTAAACTGTTCCCTGCACCAGCGGGATTTGAACCTGGGTCCGTTAGGACTGCAGGCCATCTCTACCGATTGAGCCACCGCCTACCCTATATCCTCTAATATCCTCGTTCCTTTGTCTTCTCTTGTCATTCCTTCTTTCATTCCTTCTTTCCTTCTTTCTTTACGTTCATTCCCTTCTTTCTCCTTCTGCCATCCTCTCTCTCCCCCTTCCATTGCCAGTAACTCTTTTTCCTCCTCCCTGTATCCTTTCTTATAGTTCTGTCCTCTCTCTTTCTGCCAAGCCCTTCTCTCTCTCTCTCTCTCTCACCACCATCACACACACACACACACACACACACACACACACACACACACACACACACACACACACACACACACACACACACACACACACATTCAGCACGGATTTGGAGTGTAACATGTATGACTGACTTTTTAGACTTTCATTGTAGGCTGTTCAGTATTTTTCAATAATACGTCGCCACTATTATTATCTTTTTAGAGCTGTAAATAACAGCTAAGAAAATCCCAAACTACTGTATATACGGTACGTTTAAAAAACTGAAAATACTAGGAACTGTCGTAGAAGTCCTTAGATGGCCAGTTAGGTGATGGCTAGTTGGGTGATTTATAAAGCAGCATTTAGTAATTAGTGGTGTTGAGTCAGATTGGGTACAGGTATCCAGTGGAGTGCCTCAGGGATGGGTATTTGCACCAGCCGTTGGTAATATCTACAATAACGGTATTTGTGCTTAGATAACTAGTTTTATTTCTTAATTTGCTTCCGACATCCACGTTAGGCAACGCAGTCTCATATGATGATGACAGGATTTGACGCAGAATGACCAACAAAATGTCAGTGACAGGACAAAAGGCAAATGTAGTTATGGTGAATCATGTGCCACTTTCTGCATTCGAGATCGAATAGAGAGAATGAACAGGACGCATACGAGATGCAGGGACACATACTTAGCTGATTTTCTCAGGTGAAAGAGTTAGGTAAAATCCTGTTAATTACCGACATGCTTAAGCCGTTAAGCTATTATCCAGTTGTAGCAAACAAAGTAACATAAGGTGTGGGTTTTATTGAAGCATAATTACGTATAAGAGCAGTAATTTTGTAATCAGTGAATGACAGCATCGTGACACCAATAGTAGAGTGTGGGACACGGTTCTGGTCCCCATGCCCATAGGTGTAAATGAATCTAGATACCGCCTTGACACTACTTTCGATGCGTCTGCGCGACCGCCATCTTGGAATGGTCAAGGCAGACGATGTTCTGCTCCTGACAATAGGCAAAGTTGACCACTATTTACCTAGAAATGCCGCAACACTGTGGTGCTGTTGGGGTGTAGAAAACGTCGGAATATATCCATGGTGGCACCGATAGCACGAGCGGCTCAACTGTCTGGTTATGGAAGCATCCCTCAGCAACTTCCCTATCCCCCGAAAGGAGGATGGAGGGTTGTAGAAGGAAAACGAAAAGCTGCAGTCCACCGAGTTGACGTTTTAGAGGAACCAGGAACCACAACCACCACCACAACTCCCACCACCATAACAACAACAACCACCACAACAACAATTCCCACCACCATAACAACAACCACCACCACAACAGCAACTCCCACCACCATAACAACAACCACCACCACCACCACAACAACTCCCACCACCATAACAACCACCACCACCACCACAACAACTCCCACCACCATAACAACCACCACCACCACAGCAACAACTCCCACCACCATAACAACAACTCCCACCACCATAACAACCACCACCACCACAACAACTCCCACCACCATAATCACCACCACCACCACAACAACAACAACTCCCACCACCACCACAACAACCACCACCACCACAACAACCACCACCACCTCAACAGCTCCCATCACCATAACAACAACTGCCACCACCACAACAACCACCACCACCACAACAACCACCACCACAACAACCACCACCACCACAACAACCACCACCACCACAGCAACCACCACCACCACCTCAACAGCTCCCATCACCATAACAACAACTGCCACCACCATAACAACCACCACCACCACCACAGCATTATACACAACCACCATAACAACCACAACCACCACCGACACCAACACCACCACCACCACCACCAGAACAACTTCCACAACAACCAAAACAACAACAACCACTGCAACAACCACCACCACAACAACCATCACCACCACAACAACAACAACCACCACAACAACAACTACCACCACAAAAACAACTACCTTCACCACCATAACAACAGCTACCACCACCACCACCACCACCACAACAACAACAGCAACAACAACAACAACCATGACAACCACCACCACCACCACCACCACAACAACAACAACAACAACAACAACCATGACAACCACCACCACCACCACCACAACAACAACAACAACAACAACAACAACCATGACAACCACCACCACCACCACCACCACCACAACAACAACAACAACAACAACAACAACCATGACAACCACCACCACCACCACCACCACCACAACAACAACAACCATGACAACCACCACCACCACAACAACAACAACAACAACAACAACCATGACAACCACCACCACCACCACCATCACAACAACCACCACTAGAACAGCAGCAACATCCACAACCACCACCACCACAACAGCCACCAACACTACAACAACCACCAACAATACAACAGCCACCACCACCAAAACCATCACCACCACCACAATAACAACCACTACCTCCACAACAGCAACAGCTACCACCACAACAACATCCACCACCACCACAACAACCACCATCACAGCCACCACCACCACCACCACCACAACCAAAACAGCAACAACAAAGCAACCACCACCACCACGACAATAACCACCATCACCACCACCACAACAATACCAACAACATTAATTTTCATAGTCTTAATTCAGTCTAAACAAGCGCCACTAGTGCATGCTTGACCGTTCCAAGATGGCGGCAGCGCAGACGCATCGCCACTGTACTGAAGAATGGGCGATGCGGCATCTAGGCTTATTTATATCTATGCCCATGCCGAGTAAAAGATACAGAGATTTTAGAAGAAATGCCACATAGAGCAGACAAGTTAATCCCGTCTCTGAGAATAAAACGGTACCAAGAAAGACTTTAGCAGACTAACCTGTTTTCTCACAAAAGGCTTAGACGGTGGGTCAGCCCAAGTGCTTAAAAAAATCAAGAGGTTTCAGGAAGCAAATTATTCGCATTACGGAAAGCTGGAAACGATGACATGATACGGCAGTGCTGGATGGACGAGCTGATCTCGATGTGACCATTTTTGGGGGCAGGGGGAGGGGCATTTCATATTATACCGACGAGTTTATAAAAAGCAGAGTCTACCAGAGCATGTGATAGACAGCTAGGCCGGTGACACCTTGAAAGACAGACTGGATCGACATCTCGAAATCTTTCATCATACTGTTAATTCTATCAAGATACTTGTAAGTGTTCAGACATTGAACTTAAGAGTATATAAGTATATATATATATATATATATATATATATATATATATATATATATTGCTCTTCCTCTTTATAATTTCCTTTATCCTCACATCCCCTTCCCCATTGGCAGTAATTCTTCCCCTCCCCCTACGCCTCGCTTTTATCATTTCTTGAATTTCTTTCTCCCTCATTTTACCCTCGATGTGTTCTCTCTCTCTCTCTCTCTCTCTCTTTCTCATTTTCCCCCTTTCGTGCTCATTTTCTTTTATTATTCATTCACCTCTCTCTCTCTCTCTCTCTCTCTCTCTCTCTCTCTCTCTCTCTCTCTCTCTCTCTCTCTCGGTTTGTGTTCCCCAGCTTCTCTGTTTTCCCATCGTTTTCAGTTTTTAAAATCAATATTTTCTCATTCTTCACTAATTTTCTTTCCTGCCCTCTTTTTTCTCTCTCTCTTCAATATCCTGCATGCCTCTTTTCTTATTTGTAATGTAATTTTTCGCGTGAGAGTTCTCCTACTTCTACGTGTGTGTGTGTGTGTGTGTGTGTGTGTGTGTGTGTGTGTGTGTGTGTGTGTGTGTGTGTGTGTGTGTGTTCTTTTTCTTCATTTGTCTAATATCCTCTTTCCTTTGCCTTGTCCTTTCTTTCTTTCATTCATTCTTTCTTTCTCGACGTTCATCCTTTTCTTCCTTCTTCTGCCATCCTCTCTTTCCCCTTTCCATTGGCAGTAATACTTCTTCCTCCTCCCTGTATCCTTTCTTATATTTTTGTCCTCCCTTTCTCCCAAACCCTTCTCTCTCTCTCTCTCTCTCTCTCTCTCTCTCTCTCTCACCTCACACACACACACACACACACACACACACACACACACACACACACACACACACACACACACACACACACACACACACACAGAGGACGGATTTAGCGTGTAACATGTATGACTGTCCTTTTATACTTTCATTTTTGGCTGTTCAGCATTTTTCAACAATACGTCGCCACTATTATTATCTTTTTAGAGCTCCAAATAAGTGCTGATAAAATGCCAAACTCTATACCGGTACGTTTAAAAATTGAAAATACTAGGAACTGTCGGAGAGGTCGTTAAATGGCTAGCTAGGTGATGGATAGTTGGGTGATTAATAAAGGAACATTTAGTAGTTAGTGGTGTTGAGTCAGATTGGGTACAGGTATCCAGTGGAGTGCCTCGGGGGTCGGTATGTCCACCAACTCTTATTAATATATTCAGTGACGATATTTGCGCTTGGATAATAGTGCTATTTCTAATTTAGCTTCCGGCATCCACGTTAGGCAACGCAGTCTCGTCTGATGATAATAGGATTTGATGCAGAATGACCACAGCAAAATGTCAGAGTGGCAGGACAAAATGCAAATGTTCGTATGTTGAAGCAAATGCCACCTTCTACAATCCGGATCGAAAAGAGAAAATGAACAGGACGAGTATAGGATGTAGGGACAAGTACTTAACTGATTTAAGTAAATGAGATATAATCCCGTTAATTACCAACATGCTTAAGCCGCCAAGCTGTTGTCCAGTTGTAGCAACCAAAGTAACTAAAGCTCTGGGTTTTATTGAAACACAATAATAATAAGTTACGTATAAGAGCATTGATTTTGTTATCAGTGTATGACTGCATCGTGACAAATAATACAGTGTGGGACACAGTTCTGGTCCCCATGTCGAATAAATAATAGAGATTTTAGAAGAAATGCCACGTACAGCAGGCAAGTTCATCCCTTCTCTAAGAACTAAACGATACCAAGAAAGACTTCAGCAGATTAACCCGTTTTTTCACAAAACGTGTAGACTGGAAGGTCAGCCCAAGTGCCTGAGAATATCAAGAGGTTTCAAGAAGCAAATTATTCACATTACAGAAAGCTGGAAACGAGGACATGATATGGCAGTGCTGGATAGACGAGTTGATCTCGATGTGACCATTTTGGGGGGGTTGGGAGGTGGGGACGGCATTCCATAATACCGACGAATGTATAAAATGCAGAGTCTTCTATAGAATATGATAGACAGCTAGACGGTTGACACCTTGAAAGACAAACTAGATCGACATTCGAAACCATTCATTACATTGTTAATTCTATCAAGATACTTGTAAGTGTTCAGACTTTGAATCCAGGAGCACACACACACACACACACACACACACACACACACACACACACACACACATATATATATATATATATATATATATATATATATATCAATCAATCAATCAATCATTTCCTGTGGCACCCTCGGGGATGCATAGGGCCTCGATGAACTCACACCACCACATCCTATCTTGTGCTAACTCCTCAAGATCTCCCCAACACTCATCTCCAGCTTCCCGTCTCATTGTCCTCACCCACGTCTCTTTTGGCCTTCCTCTACCTCTCCTACCAAGTGCCACCCACCCTGGTGTACCTCGTACTATTCCCTGTCTCCTATACACATGTCCTAGCCACTTCCATCGTGAGAATCTAACATATTCATCGATCGGCTGCACTCCCGTTATTTCTCTAATTCTACTATTTGGTATCCTTTCCCACCACTTAACTCCTAATATTCTTCTAAGTGCTTTATTTTCAAACACCAAGAATTTATTTTCCATAGTCACTGTGCTGTACCAAGACTCGTGTCCATAAATTAAGATACTCCTAACCATTACCTTATAAAGTTTGATTTTTGTATGAACAGAAAAATTGTTATTATTCCAAATATTTTTAAGCATTCCCATTGCCTGATTAGCCTTCTTTAACCTTTCCTCGAATTCAAAGTTCAAAGAACCATCCTTGGCTAAATAAGTACCTAAATATTTAAACCTATCAACTTGCTTTACAACCATACCTCCAATTACACATTCCTGCGCATTTTCCATATTCATATTGATTATTTCAGTTTTTCCACAATTAATAACCAAACCCACCTTGCGACCTTCACTCACCAAACAGTCCAACACTCTCTGCATCTCTTCTGGCCCATCACAAATCAAAACTATATCATCTGCATAATCTAAATCCAAAAGTTTCCTGTTCTCTCCCCAAAGTATACCTGCACCGGTTTCTGTTCCAACGCGTTTCATAATGTAATCAATGACCAATATAAATAATAAAGGCGATAGAACACCACCTTGAATTACTCCGGACTTGACTTCAAACGAATCACTCAGACAACCATCAACCATCACTTTACAAAATGTGTCCCCATGCATGTTCATAATGACCCTCACAAACTCCTCTGGTATTCCATAATGTCTCATGATCTTCCCCATAGTCTCTCTCGAAACACTATCAAAAGCCTTTTCAAAATCAACAAAACAAAGACTTAACGGTACTCTCATTTCATTAACTTGCTGCATCAAATGCCTAACTATAAAGATATGATCATTGCAACCACGTCCCTTTCTAAAACCAGCCTGTTCATCCCTCAGAATACCCTCAACCACTGGCTCCAACCTATTTAACAACACTCTACTGAAAACTTTCAAAGCTATCGGTGACAAAGAGATTCCCCTCCAATTACCACATTCACTCAGGTCTCCCTTCTTCGGAATTTTAACAATTACACCATTCTTCCAAACTGATGGTAGTAACCCCGTCACCCATATCTTATTGAATAGCTTGGTCAAGATCATATATATATATATATACATATATATATATATATATATATATATATATATATATATATATATATATATATATATATATATGGAAAGCTAATACAACCAAAACCAACAAGTATTCCGAGAAGACACTCGAGCTCATGAAAAGAAGAAAGGAAAGGGAAGTAAAAACAAAGATGAAACAGAACGAGCGGAATTAAGTAAATTTATGAACAAGAGATAGAAGGAAAAAAGAGAAACATTGATCAAATCAAAGAAACCTTTTAAAAATATTAAAGACAAAAACGATGAAGTCATGAAACGCAGAGATTAGATGGTGGAGAGAGTTGAAGAATTTACAACGAAAGCATCACAGACAGTAGTACCAATAGCTAACTTTTCAGTTGACATCAGCGAAATTCCTGAGGTAACACCAAACGAAGTAAACTTTTCTCGAAAATATATGAAAAGAGGGAAGGCCCCGGGAGAAGATGGAACAGGAGCAGGTTTACTGTTGGATGCAGGAGTAGAAGTACAAAACAGGCTTGCCCACTCATTTACTTAGTGTACAGAAAAGAGGATAATCCATAAAACATTGTGTAATGCAGTAGTTATTTTACCTCACAAAAAAGGCGATCCAAAAGATCTTAGTAACTATCAGCCCATTAGTTTGTTATCAATTATTTACAAACTTTTCACCAAAGTCCTTACGAAAAGAGTAACAACTAATTTGGAAGAAAACCAACCTCGTGAACAGGCAAGATTCCGAAGCGGGTATTCGACTACCGATCATCTACACACAATGAACCAGCTAATTTAGAAAACTACAGAATATAATAAACCACTGTGTTTAGGTTTTTGTGATAACGAAAGGCTTTCGACTCAGTGGAGCACATAACAATCATAAATACATTGCGAGAACAAGGAATAAATAAGAACATTGTAAAACTGCTTGAAAACATATATAAGGAGGGAACTACTGTTAAATTACATAAAGATTCGGAAAAAATTCAGATTGAGACGGGCGTGCGTCAAAGAAATACAGTTTCACCAAAATTATTTTCATGCCTAGAAAGCATTTGCAGAAAGACCACAGATGGATAAAAGCTAAACCATTTAAGATTTGCAAATGACATTGTCCTAATTTTAGAAACAGCAGAGACATTGCAAGAAATATTGAGCGACCTTAATAGAGAAAGTCTCAAAGTAGGGCTAAAGATGAACCGAAGTTACGCTAATGTTTAATCTAAATACACCAAAGAGCTTCGGCAGAATAAGCGCCGAAATTCTTGAAGAAGTCGAGAGGTACAATTACTTGGAGCAAATGCTAAAATTAACGAAAGACCATGATAGCGAAATAAAAGTAGCTTGCCAATGTATATGAAACGAAAAATATATAACGAATGTATAATTCCAGCCATGACTTACGATTGTGAGACCTGGAAACTGGCAGAATCGATGGAAAATCAACTAATCCGTGCTCAAAGGGCTGTGGAAAGGTCAGTGGTGGGAATATCTTTGAGACAGGAAAAGATCAACTTTGGTGAGAGAGCAGACCAAAATCAAAGATATTATACAAGTTATAAGAGAACAGAAATGGAGGTGGGCAGGTCATGTAGTGCGAATAAGGGATAACCGATGGAGCAAGAGGCTTACTGACTTGACTCCAAGAGATAGGAAGCATATCAGGAAAAGGCCAGACAGGAGGTGGAGAGATGAGATAGAGAAGTTTGCAGGGAAGACATGGCAGTAAAGGAATTCGTGGAGAAGGTTGGGATATATATATATATATATATATATATATATATATATATATATATATATATATATATATAATGTATTTTAATCCTCTCTTCCCCTTCCCCATTGGCAGTAATTCTTCCCCTCCCCCTACGCCTCGCCTTTATCATTTCTTGTAATTCTCCCTCATATTACCCTCGGCATGTTCTCTCTCCATTTTGTGTGTGTGTGTGTGTGTGTGTGTGTGTGTGTGTGTGTGTGTGTGCTCTTTTTCTCCCTTTACCATTTTTCATTCACACCTCTTGTTCTTTCTTCCTTTCTTGCAAATATTCTTCTACCTTCCTTTATTAGTTTTTGTCTTCTGTCTTTCCCTCCCCCCTCACCTCTCTCTCTCTCTCTCTCTCTCTCTCACACACACACACATACACACCTACCGCCTTTCTCGATATTCCCACCTTATTGGCCCACTCTCCCGATCCCACTTACGATAGCCGGCAAAAAATAAGTGAAAATAAATAAATAAAACCGATGAAATAATTAATCTCTCCCCTATGACTTAGGAGAAAATAGAGTAAAAAAAAAAAAAAAAAAAATCTATTATCTCACGTTTTTTAGGGGCGAGTGGAAGTAGAAATGATCGTTCAGATTTCTGCCAACTTGCATGGGAATGCAGGACGAAGAGATATGATAAAAAGTGAACGACAGGGAAAATGCGGTGGATGAATAAAATAGGAACACAAATAATGCAAAACCCTACGTACAGGAGTGGAAAAGTAGAGAATATAATAATACTGAACTGTAAAGTGTCATCATCATTATCTTTCATCCATCCTTCACCCATTCCTTTTTTGCCCCACTAGCAGCACAGGAGCCCGGGGCTAGGCAACTCAGTCCGGACATTTAAGGCGTGGGTGACCAACCATGAGTGGTAGTGTGAACATTAAGCCCCAACCGTCTGATGTAAACTCTTACAGTTTCAGTCCAGTAGAACGCCGTGGCCCACTAAACCACCAGGCGTCATTTAGTTATAGAGTTAACACAATCTGCTAAATGGTTAATGGGCAGCAGGAAACCATTTGAATTGTCACTCATTGTGGTCGCCCAAAGGCAACACTACACGAGTGTGTGGATGGTGGTAACCCCAACCTGTCATTGTATGGAAGTAGACGAAAGAAAATGTTAATGGTAGCATACTGAATTAAAAAAAAAAAAAAAAAAAAAAAAGTCGACAGAAATCACATTCGACAAGTATATTGAAATGAAGTTAATATATTACAGATTAAATGTACTGGTGAAAAATATTAATGCGAATGCCGCGGAAAAATAACGATATATATATATTTTTTAATTATCTTTTTAGTCACAGTTCAAGCCTATATGTTTGGATCTGGAAAATTTATTACGCGTATTTTCAGTACATTTCGATATGGCGTAGGATAGGTGGGATTTGCATAGAGACGAGGTAAAGGGCAAAGTGATGGCTGGTGAACGATGCAAAGTGATAGTGAGTGAATATTTATGACGTGTAGGTTTGTCTGGATTACACACACACACACACACACACACACACACACACACACACACACACAGTTTCTCTCTCTCTCTCTCTCTCTCTCTCTCTCTCTCTCTCTCTCTCTCTCTCTCTCAGTTGTTTTTGCTCTCCCTGTGATGGAAGTACGGATAAGAGAAGGATGTTGGGTGATAGAGATCCACTTTAAAATACCTTTGCTGGGATTTTGCCTATCTTATATAACATGGGAAAGGTTATGTTTTGAAAGGTTATGTTTTTAAATTTATATGAGTCACGCTTTATCCTAATCGTGTTCTTACTTTCTCCTTTTCGTCTTGTTTTATCTTTATTTTATTTTGCCTGCCTTGTTGTCTTTTCTTTCTCCTTTTGAAATATTTTGTGTATTCGTTACCAGCTGCGATAGCGAAGTTGGTATTGTTTTCGGTGTGTGTGTGTGTGTGTGTGTGTGTGTGTGTGTGTGTGTGTGTGTGTGTGTGTGTGTGTGTGTGTGTGTGTTACTACGATAACCTTGTAACCGCTCAAGATATCATTACAAAATGTAACAGGTGTGTAGTAGGGATGAAAACCTCCCACGATATTGTTTTCATATTGTCTGTGTTTATGTTAACACGATAACTTCGCAACCGCTCAAGATATGACCACAAAATTTTACAGGTGTGTAGTAGAGATGAAACTCTCCTACTAATTCGAAACTGGTGAAAGTAGGTCAAGGTCATGGTCATAATTCGAGCCGCGGTAGACATGTATCGGCTTGCGGCTGGTGTGATTCCCACCTTGGTAGGCCTCTAGTTAATCATGTTTTGAGTTTTCTTTGTAATTTTTCTTTCCCATACTTTGTTTTCACTTTTTTATCAATATTTTTTGGCGACTTTTCTGTTCTCATGTTCTTCCGTCTCACTACATTTCGTTACCGGAACTTCTATATATTTTTTCCTTCTATTTACTGTTCGTGTTTACCAATTTCCTTTTTTCTCACTCCGCCTTTTTTTTGCTTCACATATCTTTTGTACTCACCGTTTCCGTTTATTCCTGTTTTCGTTTGCCTTTTCTTTATCTCGATTTGCCTTGTTAAATTTTTTTCATTTTTTCTTTTCTTTACATGGTTTTGCTTGTCTCTTTATTCGTATTTCCAGTTTTCGTTGTTTTTCATGCTTCCTTCTGTTTTATTTAACCTTATATTTTTTTCGTTTTTCTCATTTTTCATGCAGTCTTCTGCCAATTAGCCTTCCCTTATTCTTTCTTATTTTTTGTATTTCTCGTCTTCAGCCTTATTTCCTCTTATTCTTCCCATTACTTGCTTCATTTTTTTTTCTTTTGTATTCAGTTGGTTACACAATTATCCATTTTTCGTTCTTTCAGTTATGTGCGTTTTTTTTTTTTCGAATATTTGGATTTTTGTACTTATATATTTCATATTTCATTTACATACCACTTTCCCTCTCCTCCTTTTGTGTATATTTTTTCATTTAATTGTTTTATCTTTTGTTTCTGTTCTATTTTTTGTCCATCTTTTCCTCTTATTGTTTATTTTTTTTTTCCTCATATTCCTTATCTTTTTCTCGTACAAACTTTTACTTTCATACTTTCAGTTTCTCTTATCAGTCTGCTGTCTCCTCGTCTCTTCTCCCCAGTTTTCTGTAATATTCTCTCTGGCCATGTTTTTTCCCATTCTATATTAATATCCCCTCTTTGCGTCCTTATTTCTCCCATCTCCCTTTCCTTTCATAGTTTTCGCTTAAAGCCACTTTCTTATTGTCTTTATTTTTCTATTTCATCCACTCTTCACCCTTTCAACCGTCATGTTCATTCTTATTTGCATCCTTGTTCTTTCCTTTTCGTCTCTTAGTTTTTGCTTCCCTTTTGCCCCCCCCCCTTTTTTTTTACCCGTAATCCTTTATTCCTTCCTTCTTCTTTCCTCCCTTTTATTCTGTTGTCTTTCATCTTTCATGTATCCCTGTTATCTCTTTCTTTCATCATTTTATCATTCTTCAGCCCTTATCATTTTTCAATCTTTTTTTCATCTTCTTGTATCCTCGTTTATATTCTTGCAGTATCATGGTCGTTGCTTATTCTCTCAATATCTTTTTCACATTTGCTCGGGTCCTTCCTCCGTATTTGTCACTTATCATTCTTTCATTATTATTCTTTTTTTTTTCCTTCATTTGTTTGCATACTTTCCTTCATTATTCTTTTTGCATACTTTACCTTTCTCCTTCCCATTACAGACGTTTCGTTGTGTGCATTCCCATGAGCTCATCGATTTGATTCCGTAAGAGGTGGATGTATGTCTTAATGCCACATGAGGCTCGGGATGGTCACCTACCCGTATTTGAGGGCTTCTCCACCACTCCATTATAGCCACCGCCGGACGATTTATCTTGCGTTCCGGGGGCGGCATAGTCAGTGTTGTCAGTGTCTATCCTGCGTCATTTATTTATTTCCCGCTCCTACTTGCCGTCTGAGCCGTCCCCGCAACACACAAGATTTCCAGATGAGTTTGTAATGGAGCGCTATTAATGGACCATCCTTTATATTCACCATTATATTTCACTCATTTACTGTAGGACGATTTGAGGTGGTTGAGTACCCGATTTTGTCTTTTTTTTTTTTCTGGTAATGTAGGGGTTAATTTTCTGGGCAACGGGAGCCTAGCTTAGGGTCCTACATCGTTAAGGAGTAATTAAGGAACCTCGTATTACCTCTGTTGATTATACTTCCATCATCAGCAACGCCTCTCCTTATACCTGACCATCTTTACACCTTCGTTTATTGATGGGTAATTCCAGCATTCATTTTTATTGTATCTGCCTTCCTCATTTTTTTCTTTCATCTGCCCTTCTGTGTCTGTCTGTATGCCTGTCTATGTATCTATGTATATCTGTTATATCTATTTAAAAATGTTTTTCTATGGTCTGTCCATCTGTCTATGTCTGTCTCATGTTTGTCCGGCTGTTTATCTATAACTATTTATCTGTCTGTCTCTTTATCCATGTATCTATCTAATTGTATGGAATGATGGATGAATATAGGGATGGATGGAAGTCAACCAATGTCTATACCTCCATCTCACATACTCCATTCATCCATCTATCCCTCACTATATTTCTACTGTTTTTCTGCCATTCTCACTCTCTTTCCTCACCTTCCGTTTATCCCCCCTCTCGCATATTTATTCTCCCCATTTTCTTTATCCCTTCCATTATAGCCTTCCTCCTTCCTTCATCCCTTGTGTCTGTTATTTTTTCTGTTCTTTCATTTTCTTCGCCTTTTTCTTTCCTCGTAGTGGGTACTTCCTCTCACATCTTTCTTTTCTGTAACTTAATTTTTCCAGTAAATTTCTTATCTTCTCTTTTTCATTTCAGTCCTGCTTCTCCTTTCTCTTTTCATTCCTGGTATTTTCTCTTCCTTTTTCTTCTTTTCTTCTCCTTTGGTCCTCCCTTTTTATTCCTTTCTCTTTCCGTCCGTCGCTTGCCTTCTCTTTTCCTCTTTTACCTCGTTATTTCTTCCTTCTTCCATATTTTTCATCTGATTTTTACTCTTCTACCTTTCCTTTTTCCTGTCGATCATCTTTTGCTCCTTCACCCCTGTTTCCTTTATCTTATCCTCCTCCTCCTCCTCCTCTTCCTCCTCCTCCTCCTCTTCTTCCTCCTCCTCCTCCTCCTCCTCCTCCTCCTCCTCCTCCTCCTCCCCTTAGCTTGCCCCAGGATGTTGACCCATTTTGCTTTACTTCTGACCTTCGCATCTTCCCTTTTTCTTCCATCTTCTCCCTTTCTCTCCCTTCCTCATCCCTCCTTTCCTCTTCCCCTTTTCCTCTCCACTTCTGACACCCTCCCTTTCTAATTTTCTCTCCCTTTCCTCGTTTTTTCTTCAATTTTCCCCTTCCTTTCCTCCATCTTCCTTTATTACCCCTCCCTTTTCCCTGTTTCCTCAGACATCCTCCATTCTCACCATTTTCTTCCTCCCCTCCCCGTCCTTCTTGTCCTTCCCACCTCTCCCTCATTCTCCCCTCTCCTTCTCTTTTTCCCCTGTCATTTTCTCCCTCTCCTTTTCACTCTTTTCCCTTTTATCTTCCAACACCTATTTCCTTCCCCTCCCCCCCTCTCTCTCTCTCTCTCTCTCTCTCTCTCTCTCTCTCTCTTTCCCCTCATTCCTTTCTCCCTCTTTCCATTCTCTCTCTCACTTTCCATTCCCTCTCTCACTTTCCTCCTCCCTCTCTCCCTTTCCCATCCCTCTATCCCCTTTCTTTCCCCTCTCTGCCCTTTCGCCCCTCTCCCCTCCCTTTCCCTTCCTTTCGCCCTTTCCTCCTCCTCCCTCACTTTCCCCTTCCTTTCTCCCTTTCTCATTCCTTTCTTCCTTTCCTCCCTCTCTCCTCTTTCCCCACCCTTTCTCCTCCCCAATTTTTCTCTCCCTCTCCTCCGTATCTTCGTCCGGAATGTTGACCCAGGCTGCTTGACCTTTGACCTTTGCGTTGAACCTTGTGTGTGAGTGGAGGAGTAGAGGAAAAGTGGGTGGAATGGTGGAAGACAGTGGGTGGAGGAGTGGAGGGAAAAGTGGATGGAGGAATGATTGGTAGGAGGAATGGAGGAGACCTGGAGGAAAAAGTAGTTGAAAGACTGAAGGAAAGAGTGGATGGAGGAGTGAAGAAAAGGGTGGGTTGAAAATGAAGGAAATATAAGGTTTGAGAGATTTGGGGGAAGGAAGAAAGTGGTGGAAGAGTGAAAAGTGAGTAGGAGAGAGAGAGAGAGAGAGAGAGAGAGAGAGAGAGAGACAGAGACAGAGACAGAGAGAGAGAGAAAGAGAGTTGAGGGTGGTGGGGAAGTGGATGAAGGGATGGAGGAAATGAAAGGCTGGTGGGTGGAAAGGAGAGGATTCTTGAAACCTTCCACATGAACCATCCTACAGATTCCAGGTATTCCTCCCCCCCCCCGTTTTTTTTTTTTTCTCTCTCTCTCTCTCTCTCTCTCTCTCTCTCTCTACCGGTATATATATATAAAGCAATTAAAAGAGTCAGTGGTGGGTAATACGAAAGGAATCCAAAATTTATATTATGTATAACGATAATATGAAATAGGGTAGAACAACACGGTAATAGCAGTAGAAGAGTGAGGAGGCGGCAAGAGAGTGAAATGAGGAGGGCGGAAAAGATCACCTGTGTTTGTAGGTAAGCGTTACGTGAACCCTGTGTTGCTTCATTTTTAGCTTTGTTTGATTTTAGTTTTTTTTATGATTGATGTTTTTTAGTTGTCATTTTTAGTTTTGTACCATTCTTTCTCTTCCGCCATCTCTGTCCCGTCTATGTCTGTTCTGCCCTTCTTGCGCTGTTTCGCGGCGGGGTGCGGAGTGTGTAAGAAACGAAAAATAAGACTTAATAAATGAGGACGTGGGCGGAATGTGGTAAACGATAATAATAATACACGTCAGTAATGTCTGTGTGTGTGTGGGCGGAATGTGGAGTATATGCAGTGGGGATGAGACTAACCAGGTGTGTGTGTGTGTGTGTGTGTGTGTGTGTGTGTGTGTGTGTGTGTGTGTGTGTGTGTGTGTGTGTGAATTAATGCAGAGGGAATGAGACTGACCAGGTGTGCGTGTGTGTGTGTGTGTGTGTGTGTGTGTGTGTGTGTGTAAGAGAGAGAGAGTCGTGGAAAAACTGACCAGGAAAGTGTGTGATAGTGTGGTGGTGTGAAGGAAGAGGAGACGGAGAATAAGATGGAGAGGGAATCCAAGAACCAGGTGGAGAGATAGAGACCGTGACCACGTTGGAGAGATAAAGAATGAGATCGTCAGGAGAATGGAGAGATATAGAGGGGAGACCATGAACAAGGTGGAGAGATTGAGAGAAAAACCACGGACAAGGCGGAGAGATAGAGACGGAGACCATGAAGAAGGAAGAATTAGGGAAAGAGATCGTAAGGAGGGTGGAGAGACAGACCGTGAGCAGCGTGGAGAGATAAAGATAATGAAGAAGGTAGAGAGACAGAGAGGGAGTCCATGAACAAGGTAGAGAGAGAGAGAGAGAGAGAGAGAGAGAGAGAGACCGTGAAGATGGTGGAGACATAGAGAGACCATGATGAAGGTGTAAAGATAAAGAGACCTTGAAGAAGATGGAGAGATAGAGACCGATAAGAAGGTGGAGAGAGAAAGAGACCGTGAAGAAGGTGGAGAGATAGGGACCATGAAGAAGGTGGAGAGATAAAGAGACCGTGAAGAAGGTGGATAGAAAATGTACAGTAGCTCCCAAAAGTATCTTTAAAAAAAAGTACTATACATTCTGACACAGTGGACGATTATCTGACACGTGTTGCGTGAAGCGGCAACAAAATTGGTAGACCTGCATGCTGGGGAGTGGTTGCCATACACCTGCATATGCCCTGGGATTGTATATACCGTTTTCTAACTGACGTAATACTAATCACTTTGTCATATGTAGATATATTTGATGTTATGGTGACAAATAGTTCGTTTTAACATAGGCACGGTTACTCTTTCTGTGGTTCATCTGTAATGCTTTCACGAGTGTCAGCACAAGGTTATCAGCACTCTAGATAAATAGTATACAAGCTTTCCCAGAACTGATATATTTTGAGAAAGTGTTTATATAATATCTGTGATTATGACTGGGAGACATATGACACCCAGTGTAATGTGAACGGCACAAAAATATTAGAGAGACAAGTAGAGGTAAACGAAATGTAAAGACAGTAAATTAACTTATCTGAAACTAATCCCCAGAGCAGCGTATAAATCCATTTGTCACTGATACACCAGCCGTATTGTGGAGGTGACATGCGAGATTCATTCTTATATTGGACATTATATGTAAAATAAATACAAGTTAAGGTTAAACACACTTTGGGGGGCTCCTTTTATTAATTTAATAACCACTGTCTCCACCGCCTGCATCCAGACCTCTGTTCAATCGACGCGACACCTACTATGAAGCTGTGCCATTCACGTAACGAAACACCACACCTCAATACCTTCCGACACTGAGATATTGCCACATTCGGGTAGTATGTAAAAATAATGATGTGTGGTTAAAATTGTCCGACATGCAGACCCTATAGGCTATTATTAACCTCTGCATTGTTAATCTATTTGTAGTTGTGATAACGAAAGAATTGTGATGGGTATTTTTCTCATGCTGTTTAATAATCAGAGTTTCACTTATATTCAAGGGCGGCTGGGTGACTCAGTGGTGGCGTGCGTAGCTCAAGACCGTGAGGTAGTGAGTTCGTGCCCCACCCGAGTAGCTACTCAGCTGAAAGTTAGCGCTCTCATCACCCTATCAGGGCTATATGGTCTAATATAGGCCTAGCCCGGAGAATTCATTCCTTCACTTATATTCGAACATGACAACTCAGCCCATCACAGTCAGTTTTCGAACATGGCAACTCTGCCCATCGCAGTTACTGTTTCCCAAGATACATTTATCACAGTATAATGTGTGTAATGGGTTATATTCTTTAACACAGAGGTATAAATATAGCTGAACTGTTACCATTTACAAGTCGATGGATGTCTGCAGTCACATAGTGGCGTTGATGTGTTTATTAGCAGTACCACCCACGATACCTAACCATGCGTACCAACCGCACCGAGACGACAAGTGGCCGGGAATAATGTTTCATTATGTTCATTCTGCCATTCTTCGCACCACACTTTAAAGATACTTTTGGGAGCTACTGTACAAGAGTTTGTAATTGGTGATGGTGTGGTGGGAAGAGGGGTCGTTATTGAGGAGGGACAGAAAAGCCTGAAGGTTATTTTCACCTAGTCACTGTCACGGGGGGAAAGGAATAGGTCGCCACTTATCATGGGTGAAAAACTTTCCACCACTTGTCACAAGGGAAATCAACTTAGGAACCAAAGTATTAAGTTTTTATTCTGGTTTACGTCGCCAGTCTCAGAAAACGAGAGATTTATAAACTTCCTCTTCAAACAGTACACAGCGAGAAATAATCACTCATGAATGCTGCTTTTGTTCTCTCGGGCTCTGAGAAACAATGACCCTTGCCCCCTGCCAACTGAAGTAAATTTTACCCTGGAGCTTAGTAATACTGATCGAAGCCCTTGCTTCCGCAACTCTTAGCTTGCACAACGAATTTATTATGACATAAAATGAAGGAACTGGCTTAACTACCAGTCTTGAGTAATATCAAGAAAAGTTTTGCTTAAACTGAGAACAATCAAAATAAGTGAGAATATGGAAAAATGAAACACGATTTTACGTTTAATAGAGTTCAGAAGAGAAAAACTGTAAATTTATTAATTACAGCAAAATGAATTCGTACGTTACAAGAATCTCAAGCAAGTAAATTTACTCACTCATGCAGTCAAGCGAGCTAATACTCTTAAACCTAGAACACACAGAAAGGAAGTTCTGGTAATTGGAGATATAGAGCCGCAGAGGTGCAAAGAGGCTACTATATTTTCACTGCTCTGTCTTGAACTTCCGCCTCTCGGGCTGCCAGCATTGAGGATGGGGTCAAGAACTGCGAGGAGACTAGGTGATTCGCTGGTCACTGTTCTCTCACACTGCTCTTGATGCCCGTTTCTCGGGACAGCCCATCACTAACTGCAGTGAGTGGAGAGGTATGGTGTTGCATTGCGAAGATGACCCGCAGATCGAGACGTGAAGAGCCTTCGGGAATCACTTTTTGCACTGCTTTGCCGTACGTCCTTCCAAGGGAGCTTTTCCTCTTCAGCTAACTACTCTGAGTGGAGAGATATGGCGTCGCTGAACTGCAATGACCCGCAGATCGAGACACGAGGATGGACCCCCGGGAATCACTTCACACTGTCCTACCATCCTTCCGTCCCTAGCGGCTGTTCCTCGCCAACCGGTGGCTCAATCGGTAGAGAGGTGGCCTGCAGTCCTACCGGACCCAGGTTAAAATCCCCACTGGGGCAGGGGACAGTTTTATGATTTGAATTTCATTAAAGCAGACTTTACTGATCTACCAAAAGACCCGCCGACATGTCGTAAAATTACCCCCGCTAATACCAATGCACCAGTCCTGTATGAGACAGCCCTAGCATGTATTCAGTATGGACGGTGGGTGTTAGCGCCGAAGTGGTGACATTTGGAGGTGTATGGTATGTAGGAGGACTACTGGGCCTTGAAAGAAGCAGGCTGTGAAGCCAATGACTAGAGTCAGACACATTAAAAAAAAAAAAAAAAAAAAAAAAAAAAGCTGAATCTGTTTCTCACGCCTGGTACAGAGCATGTTCACCGGAAGTGGACGGAGCTTCCTCTCCTCAACGGTTATACAGGACAGGGATGAACGGTATATATGTAACATTGCTCAGTGATGCACTACGTCAGTACATAAAGACACTCATGAAACAATGACAAATAGGTCGAAAATCTGTTACGTTGGAGTGCTGTCGGGACGGTTACAGCTGAGCGAATTGCACTGGGTTTTAGCGAATGCTTCGCGAGTTCCCATATAAATACAGTGTCGCGAATTCTTATAATAAGACAATGTCGCGAATTCTTGATAGTCATCTTTCACAGGGTACTTCGTTAGCCTGTGCCGTAGGTGGAGGGGATAATTGGCCGTTTTCTGACATGGCTTTGGAGAGTTCGTAACACCTCTCTCTTAGTGATTTATCCTGGTCATTACACCTCAGTATCTTCTTGTATGTTATTGATGTTCTCTACACCGTATTAGACAGATGTAAATAATTTGAATATCAGAGCGTAATTAATGGGGAAAATAATTCGCCAAGAGGAAGGTGCTTTAGAGCCTCCAGTGCCGCTTCGAAATTGGCACAGCGGACGATAGATAGTAAAGAAACTGAATTAATTAGATAGATGCAAATGAAGTGAAGAAGGTGAATGATAACTATTGAAACTATATACAGGAAGATATGAATGAGAGTGAACGTAACAAAGTGAAAATAAGTTAAAAAAAGAGAAAGAAAATGATGAAAGAAAAACAAAAGAGAATGATTGAAAGTGAAGGGAAATTGAGAGGGGATTGGGATAATGATGATGGTGATGGTGGTGGAGAAAGAGAAAGTAAATGGCCTCTGAACGAAGAGAGAGAGAGAGAGAGAGAGGGAGGGAGAGAGGGATGAGATAGCATATGATATTGTGGTCGTCGGAGCAATATTGAGAGAGAGAGAGAGAGAGAGATGAGATAGCAGATGATATTGTGGACGTCGAAGCAATATTGAGAGAGAGAGAGAGAGAGGGAGAGAGAGAGAGAGAGAGAGATGGGCAATTAGAGAGATGGATGGAGGAGGGGAAGAGAAAAGTGGGTGCTAGTTAGATATATGGCGAATGGCGGGTTAGATAATGTTATGATCTGGAGGAATGATAGATAGATGGATAAATAGATAGATAAGTGGATGGATTGTCTGGAGGAATAATAGATAGATGAATGGATGGATGGGTAGATGTGTGGATAGATATAATGAAAAAATAGATAGGTACGTAGATAGATGCATGGATGGATATTTGGATGGATGGGTAGATATGTGGATGTTCGGATGAATTGGTAGATAGATAGAATCCGAATAACCCATCTTGGACCCTCTTCAAAATAAGATAATTTGATGAATGGAAAGGTGGAGAGATTGGTAGAGAGAGAGAGAGAGAGAGAGAGAGTGTTTGGTGGAGAAGCTAGTCATGCATCCCATAAAATAGACATGTATGACCATGTGGATAGATAGATGGCTAGTGTCTTAAAGGATAGACCACTGAGCAAGGTTAGATAGACAGACGGCATGTGTGCCCCCGGATAAGCGGATAAGGAATATTGAAACCCATGGATAGATGGAGTCTTCCTGAAAGATAGATGAATGTGTGGAGAGATAGTTATTGGTTGGTAGATCGAAAGAGGAGAGCACGATTCTGTAGACTGGGTGGCTCTTCCTTTGATAGATAGATAGATGGTTAAAGCGATGGGCATATTCCAGTAGTCCAGGGGCTCTTAACCTTCCTCCCTGTCCAGACCCCCAATTGATCGCCCACGATGTCCACATACCTCCTTCGCCAATGTCGAAGTCATCGTCATCACGAGTCCCATTAGGTGCCAATATTTCTTCAGATATCAGTAACTTGCTTCTGCTTTACATATGAATCACTAGACACAGAACAGGAAAGGAAATCATTTGGATTTTATCCAATTTATTTCCTTGTGGGAAAATAGCAAGTGATAAATATAAAAGCTGGCTACAACTATTTAGCAAGATAATTTTGAATCACTTGTTTCAGATGACATAACCGTAACTTTACTTCTCACAGTTGACGAGTTTTATCACACACAAAAAACGCAAATTTTATTCAGGCCAATTTCTACTACATTATTTTTTATGAAAAAAAAAGTAATAATACATTTTTTCTTAATTTATTCAAAGAATGAGTCCCATAACCCGAAATTTTGGTACCCATACCCCCAAGGGGTATCGATACCCCTGTTTGAAAACCCCTACAGTAATTGATTATTTGCAAGCTGAAATATATTGGGACACGTGAAGCAGTTTTCATGGAAGTATAGATAATGATTGACATGTACTGTTAGTTGGGTGTGAATGGATAGACAGCTGTGTAGTTTTATAGATATGTGGATAAACAGATATGTAGATTGATTGATGAGTATTAGATAGACGGATAGATTGACGCAGAGATAAACCTAGGCGCTTAGGTGGATTGGCAACTAGAGCTAGTTGGGCAAGTAGATGAATTGGAGTGTGCCGGAAAATAGATATATCAGTGTTCTCTTAAAATGTTCGAGGAATAGATAAACGGTGGATAAATAGATAGCTAGGTAGATGGGCTGATAGATAGATAGGCAGAGAATAATAGATAGAATACGGGAGTTAATAGATTTTAGGCTGTTGGATGGGTCAATATGTGACTGAAAAGGTGGATGGACAGACAGATAAACGGACTGATGGAAAAATAGATAGCTAAATAGATAAATAGGTGGATAGAGACATTAGATAGTAGGTCAGATAAATGAATTTGATGGAAAGATAGCAAAATCGATAAACTGATAAACGAATGAGTAGATACACAGATATAATTGTAGGTATATAGTTAGAGTGGAAAACCTGACTAATAAAAATTTTTTGTCAAATGATGCTGATAAATGTAGATAAATAAATCGATAGGAAGATTGATAACTATGTAATTGATGAATGGATTGATGATTGATGAATAGATTGATAACTGATGAATAATCTGGTAGTTGATAAGTAGATTGATAACTGATGAGTAATGTGATCATTGATGAATATATTGATAATTAATGAATAATTTGATAATTGGTGAATTGATTGGTAATTGATGAAGAGATTGATAATTGATGAATAGATTGGAAATTCATGAATAGATTGATAATGGATTGATAATTGATGAATCGATTGGTAATGAATTGATTGGTAATTAATGAACAGAATGATAATTGATAAACTGAGTGGTAGGTGCATAGATACTTAGAGATATAGGCCGGTAGATAGCGCTGGGTGAAAAGCATGAATGATGAAAGTTTGTCAGTGGGTTCGTTATGTGAAAGATAGATAGATAGATAGGTATAGGTAAGTAAGGTTAGCCGTGAATTGATTAGGGCTGGCTGTAACTGATACATACAGACGTACATACATGTGGAGGGTAGATTGAAAAGTTGACAGAGTTGACAGTGGGATTCTGATAGTTCAATAGATTGTTAGATAAACAGATAGATAAATGCAATGATGCTCTTGTTAGATGACTCTGTATTTGAAACTTGCCGACGAATTAGGTCATACATGGATATATAGAAAAATCGACGGATCGATGGGGAAATCAGATAGGGTAAATATTCAAATGTGGGTCAGTGTGATGATTATGGTGTCCTCTTTAATTCTCTCTCTCTCTCTCTCTCTCTCTCTCTCTCTCTCTCTCTCTCTCTCTCTCTCTCTCTCTCTCTCTCTCTCTCTCTCATCTGTTGTTTATCTGTCCAAGGGCTCTTTTTTCCAATCGTCAATCTTTTACACTCATTCCATCTTTATGTATCAGTCCATTTGTTTGTATGTCTGTCCGTCCCTGCAAATCATTATTTCCAGTTGCCTGTCATTATGTTCATTTTTTTGGGGGAGGGGTGTATTTTTATGTCAGTCTCATGTGCCTGTCTCAGTTGCCTGCCTGTCATGAACCCCTTGTATATTCGTGTGTATATAGAGAGGTCTGACATACCATCTTTGTGTGTCTGCCCTTGTAGATTCAGCTGCCTCTCTGTGTTTGTCTCTCTGTCCACCTGTATCAGTGCATGTCTGTCTGTCTATCTGTTTGACTCATACACGCCTTCTCAGGCGCCCAAATAGACTCATTTAGAACTGTCAGGTCCAGTCCATTGCCGAAAGTCAGACGCAGTCTTACACAGCATTTAGTCACTTGCAGTCAGATGTGCGCTCACTCCTACACTCGACAAGTTTGAGTCATTCCTACAGTCAGTTATGCAGGCAGTTTTGCAATTGTCCCTAAGTTAGTGTCATTTTCAGTCAAGTATGCAGTCAGTTATTCAGTCAGTTTTAGGGTTACGCCTGCATACCATTATACAGGCACACCTATAGTTAGTTGTAGTCACTTCCCAGTCATACAGTTACTCATGCAATTATAGGCAGTCTTGTAGGTAGTTATGCAGTTAAACAGTTACTTAGTTACTCCTACAGTCAGTTAAGCATTCATTCTTACAGTCGATTAAATAGTTACTCGTACAGTCAGTTATGCTTTCAATGCCACAGTCATTCATGGTCATTTGCACAGTTACCTGTTCAGTAACTCATTCTGTATCAGTAACTACCACACCTATAGTCATTCCTATTATTTTTATCTTGGCTCAGATATTTATCATGTTGCAGCTTATTTCACCCAGCCCAGCGGCAGAAAAAGCAATGCTGTGGCTTTGCATCCATAGCATTTCTTCATATATAGCATCATATTCTATTAATAGTCTGGTGTTACAAGTTAATACGCAAGGTGGAGAGGTGGTTATTTTACGCCAGGCTAAAGTAAGAATATAGTCGTTATGCAGCCTTTCCTTTAGTGTAATCATTCTTGCAGTCGATTATGCTGTGCCTCATACAGTTAGTTTGGTCATTCCTAGTAATTTAGAGTAATTTTAGTCATTTATGGCCCCTTACAGTCATTTATAGTTGCTCCTGCAGTCAATGACAGCAGCTCGTAGTCACTTACACAGTTACTCTCACTCCTAAATTTACGCTAAATCCTAAATCGCATTAAGTCAGTTATAGCCAGCTGTGGTCAGTCACAAGCTCTCTGCGGCCTTATTGAGCTGTTTAGCACTTCCACAAATGAGAGTCGTTTCTGGACCGCGCGTCACTGCTCGAAACCAACGATTTATGCGTCGACACAGAAGCAGGAAACTCCACGGAAAATCCCCGACGCAATCCACGCAATGTAAAACTAATGGGAACAATTAGGGGTCAAAACAACACTTCAGAAAATTTCACCCGACATGAAATTGAAACTCGCCCATCTGTGATCCTGTTGCGACCATTCTGCCAAGTTTCATCAAAATCTGTTTTCCATTTTCGGCTATGTTAAACACACACACACACACACACACACACACACACACACACACACACACACACACACACACACATACACACACACTTGTAGGATATTAGGCGTGGTAACTCCTTTAGCTAATCATGTAGTCACCAATGGTCAGTCAGTCCTGCAGTTAGTTTTACAGTCAGGTTTACGGTCACCCCTACAGTTGGGTATAGTCACTGCTAATTTGTCACTAGTACACAACGATACAGCTGTGGTCACTCTTACAGTCAGATGTAAAGTCAGATATACAGGCACTTATACAGTCATTCCTACAGTTAGTTACGGTCACTCGAAAGGTCAGTTATGCAGTTAATCATGCAGTTAAATATATAGTTAGTCCTACAATCTGTTATAGCCACTCCTACAGTCAATTATGGTTACTCATCGCCAATTATAGTCAATCTTAGTCATTTATGCAGCCACTCCTACAGTCAGCTATAGTCACTGCTGTAGTTATACAGTTACTTATACAGTCAGCTGTAGTCACTCCCATATTCAGCTATAATTACTACTACAGTTAATTAGTCCCTCCTACAATAAATAAGTCACCCCTAGTCAACTATAGTCACACCATCAGCGACATACAGTTACTCCTGCAGTCATTTACGAAATCGCTTCTGCAGTCAGTTATACAGATAGTCCTACAATCATAGTCATCCTCTAGTCATCTATAAAGTCTCTCCTACAGTCGGTTATACAGTCACTTAATTATTCATTCACTCCTACAGTCAGTAATAGTCTGTCCTGCAGTCGGTTATAGTCAGTAATATCTCCTAGTGTGGGTTATGAAGTCTTTTGCCAAATAATTTATGCAGTCACTCCTACAGCCGGTCCAACAGTCAGTTCTGCAGTCAGTTCTATGGTCAGGTCAGTGATCAGTTATACGATCACTCCTATAGTCTGTTATAGTCAGTCCTACAGTCCGTTATGCAGTCAGTTAGTCAGTCCTGCAGTTCGTTATAGTCAGTTATAGTCAGTCCTACAGTCAGTTCTACAGTCAGTTATGCAGTCACTTATACAATCAATACTACAGTCACTTATAGTCAGTCCTACAGTCAATTACACTCTTACAGACACTTATGCAGCCCTATAGTTAGTTATATATTCAGTTATAGTCAGTTGTATAGTCAGTCGTACAGAGTTACAGTCATCCCTTCAATCATTTATAGTCAGTGGTAAATTCAGTTATACATAGTCCTACAGTCAGCTATATTCACTCCTACAGACAGTTATACAGTCAGTTGTACAGTCGGCCCTAGTCAGTTATACACTCAGTCCTAGTCAGTTGACCGGTCCGTCCTAGTCAGTTATAATTTCGATCCTATTCAGTTGTGCAGTCAGTCCTACAGTCATTTATAGTCAGTTGGACAGTCAGTCCTACACTTAGTTATACAGTCAGTTTTTCAGTTAGTCAGTAATACATTCACTTATAGTCAGTCCTGCAGTCAGTTATAGTGAGTCATACGGTCATACAACTCATTTATACAGTCAGACCTACAGTCAGTTATAGTCAGTCCCACGGTCATTTATATCGTCAGTTATGCAGTCGGTCCTACATTCAGTTATAGTCAGTCTTAGTCAGTCCTACAGTCATGTCCTACAGCCAGTCCTACAGTCAGTTTACATCAGTCCTGCAGTCATTTATAGTCATTCCTATGGTCAGTTATAGTCAGTTATACGGTTAGTCGTACAGTTAGCCAGTAATAGTCGTACAGTCAGTTATACAATCAGTCCTACAGTCAGTTGTAGTCAGTTCTACAATCAGTTATACAGTTATATCAGTTTTACAGTCAGTTTAACAGTCCATTATTGCCAGTCCTACAGTCAGTTATACAGTGTTATACACTCTCCTACAGTCGGTTATAATCAGTCCAGCAGTCAGACACACGGTTATACAGTCAGTTTTATAGTCAGATGTAGTCTTTACTTCAGTCAGTTATACAGTCAGATATACAGTCAGTCCAACAGTCAGTCCTATTGTCAGTCCTACAATCAGATATTGTCAGTTGTACAGTCTGTGAGTCAGTTATAGTCAGTCCTACAGTCAGATATACAGCCTGTCCTACAGTCAGTCCTACAGTCAGTTATAGTCAGTCGTACGGTCAGTTATAGTCAGTTTTACAGTTATACTGCCATTTAGTCAGTCCTACAGTCAGTTATACAATCAGTCCTACAGTCAGTTATACAGTTATATTGTAGCCTCCTACAGTCAGATATGCAGTCAGTCCCACAGTCAGACATGGTCATTTATACAGTCAGTCCTTCAGTCAGTTATAGTTAATCCTACAGTCAGGTAGTAATTTATAGTCAGTCCTAGTCAGATATAGTCATTTACACAGTCAGTCCTACAGTCAGTTATAGTCAGTCCAACAGTCAGTTAGTAAGTCCTGCAGTCAGATATTGTCAGTCCAAGTCAGTCCTACAATCAGTTACACAGTCAGATATAGTCAGTCCTACAGTCAGATATAATCAGTCCTACAGACAGTTATACAGTGAGTCCTACAGACAGTTATAGTCAGTCTTACAATCCGTTATACAATCACTCCTACAGTCAGATATGCCGGTAGTCAGTCCTAGAAGTCAGCTTTAGTCAGTCCAGCAGTCAGTTATACAGTCAGTACTTTAGTCAGATATAGTCAGTCCTACAGTCAGTCATACAGTCAGTTATAAGTCAGCTGTACACTCCTACAGTCAGTTCTACGGTCAGATATAGTCAGTTATAGTCAGTCCTACTGTCAGATAGTCAGTCCTACAATCAGATATACAGTTAAGTTATACAGTCAGTCCTACAGTTAGTCAGTCCCACAGTCAGTTATAAAGTCAATCCTACAGTCATTTATAGAGTCAGTTGTCAGTTCTACAGTTAATTATACAGTCATTTATAGTCGGTCCTACAGTCAGTTATACTCGTACAGTCAGTGGTCCCGAGAGAAATAAAACTGGCTTAAAGTTGCCGAGGAACGATTGTGGCCGTTTGTATAAGAGAGAGAGAGAGAGAGAGAGAGAGAGAGAGAGAGAGAGAGAGAGAGAGAGAAACAGAGAGAGAGAGAGAGAGAGAGTCGTGTGTTTAGTGTGCGTGTGTTTGTTGGAGGTAATGGAGGGAAAGACAAAAAGAGAAAAATGATGTGTGTGTGTGTGTGTGTCAGTGGAGACTGGGGGTTGGTATGTGTATTTTAATGTGCACGTGTTTAGTATGTTGGGGTACTGGAGAGAGAGAGAGAGAGAGAGAGAGAGATGGGGGGAGGGGAGTTCGTGGAGACCGTATATGCGTTTCCTTTGTGTGTGTGTGTGTGTGTGTGTGTGTGTGTGTGTAAAACAGAAAATGGTATGAGCTAACAATACCGTCAGCCTCAGCAGCATATGTAAGTCAGTCGTAACAAAGCCCTGCCTCCAACCTCACCTCTCTGACCAGTGTGTTGCTAGCCCGTTCCTTGGCGTATTTGTCGATTTACCTCCTTCACTTCCATAACTTTTTTTATTATTATTATTATTTGTGTTACCTCCTGGCCACTTCATTCAGCGGCTATATTTATCTGCTTTGCAGCGATGATTTTATATTTTGTCATTATTGCTAATACCAGACGACTTCATTCAGCTTCGAAATGACGTCTCCTACTGAAGAGGTTAAGGCCAAGTCTAACTCTTCCCCAGCATGAAAAGTACGTGTTAGGTTGAATGAAATCGTTTACAGATGTATAGAATAAGATGAGAAGTACGTTTAAAATCTGGAGATAACGAAAAAGAAATACTTCATTGGACTGAAGGGGTTTTAGCACTTCAGGTACAAGAATTACATACTTTGATCCCATTTCTATTATATAGATAGATAGATATCACCAGGAATTGTACAGGTGATTCCCTTCCTTTTAAGACTGCTTTTCAAGCAACAAGAGTGTGACTAATTTTATACATGTACCAGTTTATATATATATATATATATATATATATATATATATATATATATATATATATATATATATATATATATATATATATATATTCCAGCCAGTGTAAACTCCCGCCAACAAGAGGTTGTTAATGTAGTGTAAAGTGATGGCAAGATCAACGGATTCAAAGTGATAGTTATACTGTATATGGATTGCGTGATAAAGTGATAGGTAGAGAATGTTCGATAGAGAAATATATCTGTAGGAAAATAGGCGGATAGATAATTAGAGGGGTAGAAAGTTAGAATGATGAATGACTAGATAGCCTGGGTATATGGATAGACAGGTCAGTGAAAACAGATGGACAAATAGACGGGGAAGTAATAATGTAATATATATTGAGATAAATATCAGGAATTGAGATAATACTTATATAATTCAATTACAGACTGACAGATAAAGTAATGGAAACCTCTATAAAGACAGAAGTAACGAGGCGAGAAAATCAATAAATAGAGTAAAACGAGTGACCATGGGAGGGATATGGTGTTAAAAGTGGTATGTAAACAGATTAACTGATAAACAAGTAACAGGAAGTGTTAGTATGGTAGTGTTGGAAAGTGTTATATAGGCTGCATAGATATATTGATAGATTGAGAGATAGATATAGATAGAGATGGGTGATTAAAGGATGATGGATAGATAAATGGATAGACAGAAGGATGGATGGATAGATATGGATAGATAGATAGATAGATTGATAGGTAGATAGGCAGATTGTGGTTGAGATCCTTCATTACGAAGCTGATGGAGGAGCGACGTGAGCGCTGGGCGGAAAATATTGAATTAGCATAAATAAAAATGCTAAGCAGGCACGCAAGCAGGTAGGCAGGCGGACAGGCAGTCAGGGATTGCCCAGGAAATGGTGATAAGCAGGCAGAGATGGTGATAGGCAGGCAGAGATGGTGATAGGTAGGCAGAGATGGTGATAGATTGGTAGAACACGGTGATAGATTGACATAAAATGGTGATAAAGAGTAGTAATGATCTTGACGTACATAGTGGTAGATAGGCAGGAGGGAATTAGAACGTAGTGGTAGATAGAAAAGTTTTTTAAGCGTATTTTATTCACAATCTGCTTCAGTTCATAGACAAGTAGATAGATAGATACCGGTAGATAAATATACATACATACATACTGTTCATACATACATACATACAAAAAGAAATAAATACATGCATAGACAGCAAGACAGACACGTACAGTCAACCACCAGCCTCAATGACTCTCTCTCTCTCTCTCTCTCTCTCTCTCTCTCTCTGTGGCAGAAGCACATATTATCGTTCATCTAAGGTCGGTAATACAGTATACACCTGTGTCCACTACGCCTCACTCAAGCATACGTGAGTCAAACAGTGAGAAAAAAAACGTGCGAGAGAGGCGAGCTAACTTTTGCATCTTCATGTACAGAGAGCCAGTGAGACATACGGACAGACAGCCAGACAGTGCAGGTGCAAAAAAACGGCAGGGTAATTGGCCAGGTGGAGAGAGAGAGAGAGAGAGAGAGAGAGAGAGAGAGAGAGAGAGAGAGAGTCAGGAAACGCCAGCATAAAGGCACGTAAAAGGTGGAGTGAACGACAAGCAGGAAGAGAGAGAGAGAGAGAGAGAGAGAGAGAGAGAGAGAGAGAGGAGGGAGGGAGGGAGGGAGAGGGGGCGGCATTAAAGCAGAGAAGCCACAAGCAGACAGGCAAACAAACAGACCTGACGGAGGGTAAACAGAAAGTAGGACTGCTGGCGGAGACAACTGAGAGAGAGAGAGAGAGAGAGAGAGAGAGCAAGTCGAGGGGAGAGAGGAGACATCACAGGAAGGAATAAAGAAGGGAAGAAGGAGGAGAAGAGGAAGGAAGACGCGTTAACAGAGAGGAAGAGGAAAAGGAGAAGGAAGGAGGAAGAAGCTTGGAGGAAAGGAAGAAAGAAGGAGGGAAGGAGAAAACGAAGAAGGTAGGAAGAAAGAAAGCGGAAAGTAGGTGGAAAGGAAGAAGGAAGGAAGAAAGGAAGATGCAGCTAAGAATGGAGAGAAGGAATAAGAAAGGAGTAAAATGAAAAGACAATAATAAAGTTAGAAATGATTAAGGCGTGGGGAAAGAGGTAGGAGAACACGCTATGTCCAGGAGAAAAGAGAGAAGAGTGAGAAAGAAGAGAGAAAATGTAAGAATTTAGAGGAAAGGACGAGAAAAGATGGAGGCGACGAAGATAAAAAGGGAGCGAAGGAAGGAAGGAAGGAAGGAGAGAGGAGTAGGAGTGACGTGAGGGATTGAAGTGACGGGAAGAGGCTTTGGGAAATGGAGGAAGGAGGGAAAGGAGGAAATTGGAGATAAAGAGCAGGTAATGGAGAAGATGATAAGATAAGGAAGAAGGGGATAATGGAGATAACGAGAAGATAGTGGGGAAAGAATGAAAGGGACAATGGGGACAAGGAGAAAGGAAGAGAGGGGTAAAGAAAGTGAATATTTTAGAGAATGCAGTGGAGAAATTGAGAGAAAATTATTGAAAGAGGAATAACGCAGATAAAAGAAAGTAATAGAGAACGGAAGATAAGAGATAAAAAGTAATGAAGAAGAAATGACACGCAAGAGATGGTTAATAAAGATACAGAGAAGTTAGGGCAGAAAGGAAGAGAGAGAGAGAGAGAGAGAGAGAGAGAGAGAGAGAGGCATGCAGACAGACAGACGGAAAGAGAAAGTATAACTGGAGAATAGAACCTAAAGACAAAAAGAGAAGAAGGAAGTGGAACAGAGCCTGGACGAAAGAGAAATGGTAGATACGGTAAGCGAAGGGAGAAACGAGGAAGGAATGGAAGAGGAAAGCGAAGAGGAAAGAGGAAAAAAATTCGGAGAGAAGAAATAAAAGGTGAAAGAGAACGTTGGAACGATGCAGGTATTGGAGAGAGAGAGAGAGAGAGAGAGAGAGACAGACAGACAGACAGACAGACAGACAGGCAGGCAGAGAGAGACAGAGAAACTTCATTTTATCTATACTTCACTGACGCACATTCTCTCTCTCTCTCTCTCTCTCTCTCTCTCTTATTTTTGTGAAAGGAAGCAGGATATGAGATACAAGGGGGGTAGGGGAAGGGGGAAGGGGGATGGGCAGATGAGTGTGAGGGAGAGATAGGAAGGGTTGTGTGTGTGTGTGTGTGTGTGTGTGTGTGTGTGTGTGTGTGTGTGTGTGTGATAGGGCGTTGTTTCTTTATGCGTGTGATGCCAAGCGTGAGAGAGTGTGCGTTAGTGAGTGAGCGAGTGTGTAATTGAGAGAGAGAGAGAGAGAGAGAGAGAGAGAGAGAGAGAGAGAGAGAGAGAGAGAGAGACGAGTAATAAATATAAACGTTCGACTTTATATGCATGAGACTTGTCTGCATATTTCCGCTTGTGTGTGTGTGTGTGTGTGTGTGTGTGTGTGTGTGTGTATTATAGAGAGAGAGAGAGAGAGAGAGAGAGGTGGACAAAGGGAAAATGTCAGTACTGGAGATAGGAGAGTGAGAACGGTTGATGGCAGACGTGGAAGCAGGAAGGCAGGCATGTAGGCAGACAGGCAGGCAGCCAGACAGCCAGGTAGGTGGCCAGGTAGGCACATGATAGGAAGGTAGACAATCAGACAGACAGAGCAGGAAGACAGGCATGATAGGAAGGCAAGCAGATCGGCATATACTGTACTTAGAATAGCAGCTAGGTAAGGCAAGCAGTGCAGGAAAGCATACAGGGAGGATAGGTAAATAGGACAGGTAAATAATTGTATAAAGAGTACGGAAGGTGATAGGTCAGACAGGCAGGCAGCTTAGCAGACAGGCAGATAGGACAAAAAAAAAGCAAAAAAACATGGTGAACAGAAAAAAAAAAAAAACAGGATGGAAGGCAGGCAGGAAAACAGGGAAAAGGCAGGCGGACAGGACAGACAGGCAAGGAGACAAAGTAAGCAAGCCAGCAGGCAGACAGGATGGGCACACAAGAAGGCAGACAGGCAAGCAGACCGGACTAGATGGCAAGCAGGATAATCAGATAGACAGGCAGATAGGGAGAACGTATAGACGGGACACAAAGAAGAGCAGACAGCTGGCAGACAGACAACGACGGTCTGGCAGGCAAACAGACAGGTAAAGGGAAAGATGTTTAGACAGGGAGACGCATATTTTCATATTTGTAAACCTGTGGTATTAAGGCAGGTAAATAGTCATTCATTCATAGAGACAGATTAGGTGAGAGAACAGACAGACAGAACAGAATGGATAGAAAGGCTAAGCAGACAGACAAGGAAGGCAGAAAACGTTTAGGTAGATGGAAAGGCTAGCGTTCATATTAAGGGAGCAGCGAAGATAGACTGATTAAAATCAAATATATAGAATGGTAAGAAGAGCACACACACACACACACACACACACACACACACACACACACACACACACACACACACACACACACACACACACACACACACACACACACACACACAATGAACAGGTAGCGACAAAAAAATATTGTCACACAGAGGCATGTAAACAGCCATGCATAGATGAGACAAACAAAAACAATCAACGGCAGGCAGACGGACGCAAACAGACGAACAGACAGCCAGACTTTTTATAAAGACAGTCACAGACAAGGAAATAGACGCAAAAACAACAGATAATGACAGCCAGTGAGATATTCATTTACAGACGGCCAGACATATACTGTACAGGCAGCCAGACTAATGTACAGCCAGTCAGATAGATGTACAGACAACCAGATAGATGTACAGACAGTCAGGTAGGCGTATAGACTGTCACATAGATATTCAGACAGCCAGATAGATGTATAGAGAGCTTGGCGTGGCAGATGTACAGATAGCCAGACAGTTAACAGACCGACAGACAGATGTACAACAGACTTCCAGATTGATGTACAGGCAGAGATACAAACAGTCACACACACATCCGGAAATCCAGACAGTTTTGCTGACAGCCAGACAGTTCTATAGACAGTCGAAGATGTACAGACAACTAGACAGACGTAAACAGCCCGACAGCCAAACAGCCAGACGAACACACAAACAGACACAAACATAAACAGACAGCTAGACAGATGAGCATAGAGTAAACTGACAGACAGAATGACAACCAGACTGACAGGCATTGGAGCGCAAGAGAAGGTAGGAGAGTTGGGCAGGTGTGTGTGTGTGTGTGTGTGTGTGTGTGTGTGTGTGTGTGTGTGTGTGTGTGTGTGTGTGAGAGAGAGAGAGAGAGAGAGAGAGAGAGAGAGAGAGAGAATGGCTGGGGATTTTGTGGTGGTGGTGGTGGTCTCAGAGGAGTGACAGTCGCTACTTTCTTTACCTTCCTATTTTCTCCTTCCTTCCCTCTTTTCTCTGTATTTCTTTTTCTTCTTTTTTTACTTTACCAGATTTCTTCTTCCTCTATTTTCGTCTAGTTTTTTTCCATTGTCCCTTACTGGTTTATCCCTTTTCTTTACTTTTTTACCTGTATCTGTAAAGTGTTCACCCTCTTACAGTTTACCTTATTCCTTCTTCACTTCCTTACTCTTTCTTAGTTTTCTCCGTATTTTTTCCCTAAAGACATTGCTGGATTTAAGGTGGTTAATGAAGGCTATAGTTAACCCCTTCATTTTGAAAATCCTCTCCAAAGCCGAGGGAAAGGGTCTGGTCGCAGCAAGAATAAAGCAAAAATTAAGTTTTTGGATGAAAGGGCTAATTTCCTGTATTTATATTTATTTTATATGTTTATTTACACTAGCTTCTTTCTTACTTTTGTGGCGGTTGGGGGTATATATATATATATATATATATAAATATATATATATATATATATATATATATATATATATATATTATATATATATATATATATATATATATATATATATATATATATATATATATATATATATATATATATATATATATATATATATATATATAAATATATATATCCTAATCTCTTTCGTGGCCGGGGCAGCTGAAGTATTTATTCCAGCTAACGCCAGACGATTTTATTTGGCTGAGAGCGAGCCATTAGGAGCCTGAGAGTGGTAATACTGCATTCTTAACCCTCTCATGGTCGGGATAACTCTCGGTAAGTTATTGAGGCAAATTCCGGGAGGTCATTTTCGGAGCTTGGGAGTTTTAACAATTCTGAAATCGAAGTCTGATGTTGTCGCCTGGTGCTTGCAGGAATTTAAACGACGTCATAGGAGTGAAGGGGTTGACTGCGTGTTTTTTTTCTGATTTTTTTTTTCCAGAATTTTTCGCCCTCTTTGTCGCTTCCATTTCCCTTAATGGTTTTGTTTGTCTCGCTACATCTTCCCCGTTTTTTCACTCTATATTTAGTTTCATTTTTTTCCGTTCTTTTTTCTCCCCTGTATATTCCTTTCATTTATATACCTTATTTTTCCTTTTTACTTCTATTGTTTTTTTTTTTCATTTCTCTTCTGTTTAGTCTTTTTTTCATTTTATTTATGTTATCTTTTCTGTTTTTCTATCAGTTCCCTTTTTCTGTTTTTCGCGTATATATTGTTTCATCTGAGTATTCCTTTCTTCCATTTTACCCGTTTCATTCATTTACTTAGCTTTACTTTTTTATTACTTCTACTTACTGTATATTATCTTCTGTTTCTCTTATTCGTTTTGTTTATCCTACGCCGATATTTATTCTTCTTACAGTAATTCCTTCTGTTTCTCTTCTCTTTATTCCATTCATCTGTTTATCCTCAGTATTTCATTTACTTCAGTTGTCATCCTTTCTTTCCTTTCAGTTGTCATCCATTCATTCCTTTTGTTCTGTTCTCTCTTTTACTTCTCCTGCTCCTACCTTCATTCCCTGTCTCCAATATTTTTCCCCTTTTTCTACAGTCATCATCATCATCGTCATCATCATCATCCTTTCCTGAACGCTTTGACATTTCATTTCATTTCCTCTTCCTCCTCCTCCTCGTCATCTTCCTCCTCTTCCTTCTCCTCGGGTTCCTCCTCCTCGTCTTCTTCGTCTTCTTTCTCACCCTCTTCCTCCTCCTCTTCGTCGTCTTCCTCCTCCTGCTCCCAAGAACGCCGAGGTCTGTTCTTGATATTTGGGTTTGTTGTTGTTTTTGTTTCTGAGAGGTGTTTCACGCTGATTGTATTTTTAAAGTTGCATTCTTTCTCTCACCTCTGTTTATTTATTTATTTTTTATTGCTGTTTATTGCAGGGTTTTGTTAAGTATATTGTGGAATTTCTCTCTCTCTCTCTCTCTCTCTCTCTCTTTCTCTCTCTCTCTCTCTCTCTCTCTCTCTCTTTCTCTCTCTCTCTCTCTCTCTCTCTCTCTCTCTCTCTCTCTCTCTCTCTCTCTCTCTCTCTCTCTCTCTCTCACTAAGTGCTATAATTATTGTGTTTACTATTTGCTGCAATCTTTGTGTTGATTTTGTCAACGTAGTTAATATTTAGAGAGAGAGAGAGAGAGAGAGAGAGAGAGAGAGAGAGGGGGGGGCACACTCACTGACATAAACTTGATTAATTCCACATGTACACAGAGGAACAGCAATAACACACACACACACACACACACACACACACACACACACACACGTTTACTTACAGGTACATATATATGATAGACACTAAACTTACAAACACGAACAAACATACGCACGCAAGCACGCAGGGAGACACTTATTGAGGGTAATGGTGCCTCTTATGGTGCTGGAGGATGCTTCATGGTGTTCAGTAGTGGTGCTCTCTCTCTCTCTCTCTCTCTCTCTCTCTCCATACCATTTCGCAAACCAATGTACTGCTTTATAACTCCTTTACTTCTCCTCCAATATTATTACTAAAACAACAAGAACAAAAACACAAATCCTAATACTACCAATAATAGTCGTATTGCTGATATTTTAGTATTTCTTAAGTCATGTTTAGCGTTATTACTTATTATTATTATTATTATTATTATTATTTTATTATTGCAATCATACAGTAAGAGTAGTGATGATGGACTTGCTGTACCTGCTATTTTTATGGCTGGTTAAGACCCATTGCCTATATTTACTTATTTATTTGTTTATTATATTGCAGTGATATTCCCGCCTGCCTGCCAGAGTTGTTACCTCATCTCCCTGATTACGCTAATTATCCAGTGCTCCTTAACAGGCCATTAGGCTGGGAATGGCGACAGTATTAGGGCCGTTTCGAAGTGGCTCAGGGGATTTCGTAACACCTGTTCGTTTGCGATTTGTTTTGCACACTGCACGTCATTATGCACTTGTACTGTATGTTAGTGTGATATTAATAGGAACTTGAGTTGGTACTGAAAGGGTATAGTTAACATAGAAGAGAATGTTATGGTGTAAGAGCATCATGCAAACTTAAGCTTTCTCGAAGGCGTAATGTGAAAACTTCTCTAGAGGGATTTTTTCTCCGATTCAGTCGACTCTGCTTCTAGTCATGCACTGATACCCTACAACCAGAAGATTTTTTTTTCCCTAGCCGGTTTTATTAATCTAGGCAAGTCTCGCCTGGTTTTGTCTTTGTTGCTGTTAACAGATTTTATTCTTATGAAAAGTTCGGTGGTAGTGAAGGGTTGGAGGGAATTTTACCCGCACCCCTCCACACTGAATAGTCCCTCCTATACTAGGGGAGAAAATCGGTTGGATGTAACAAGAATAAAATATAAACAAATTAATTTTCAAATTTGTAAGTTAAAAAGGTTTGTTGGTGGTGGTGCTGTCGTCGTCGTCGTCGTTGCCGTTGTTTTTGTTGTCTGAAATTGAACCCGGTGGATGTCAGGCTGAAGTTTCCGTTCTGATGTAGGGTGAAGGCTTCAGTCTCCAGCGAAACGTTGTATTGCACTTAAGGCTTGTCCTTGAAAATTACTGCACTTGCAAGATTACGTCCTTGTGTGCTCCTGCTGTGCTTCCTTGACCCGTTGCAGCAGGTTGGACGGCACTGATTTAAGCAGACTGTATTAATATATCTACCACAGTGCACGTTCCTGTTAGCCATTCAGCCCGAGGACGTCTAAATATTTTGGTCTTGATATCTTATTAGACGATTTTATTCTACCCAGGAGAGACTGTTGTCAGCAGAAGGGTAAGAGACAGCTTTTTTTTAACCCCTTCAGTAGGACAGATCTTTCCCACATTAAAGAAAATCCTTTGGAGTTAAATAAGACGTCGTGGCGTGAAGGGCTTTAGAGTGGCTTTGAAGATTTCGTGACACTTCCATCTTAGCGATTTATTATGCTTACTATACCTTAATATTTGCCTTTACTTTTATTAATAGAGTCCTGGTGTCGACCTGGTGTGTTTCTGTAACACACAAGAGGATTAAGAAATTGAAGTGGGCTAAATTAATCACTTAGCATGAGGCGTTACGAAATCACCAAAACGACTAGTAATGCGGCGTTTAGGAAGAATAACATTGTTGGAGAAACATTGCTTTAATTATTTATTGATAAGATTATTATTATTAGTGACTGTGTTGTTAGTGTTGTCGATATTGATTATTTGCATATCCCGTTAGTCGTTGTTCCATCCTGACCATCATCATCATCATCACTTACCGTCATCATCATCTATATCGTTTTGTTCTCATTATTATTATTATTAATTATCATTTCTGTATTCATTTAAGCACTATCATCATCATAATCATTACTGTTGTCTCTGGTGTTGGGATTATTTTTGTATATTCGTTGTTCCTCAGCACTGTTTTTCGCCTAACCTCTCAAATCTCCGTATCGTACCTCTGACGTGATTTGCATCTTTCCCTTGTTTATCATCTCCCTCTCCCTTCCTCCTCCTCTGCCCTCTTCTCTAATATGATTCTCTCCCTCTTTGCTTCCCTCGCATCTTCTCTCTCTCTCTCTCTCTCTCTCTCTCTCCTTTCATCTCCAGTTGACTTATTTACTGCTATTTATTCTTTTATGTCCTCCTCCTCCTCCTCTAATGATATTTTTGCCCTTTTCACCTTCCTTGGTTCTTGTTTATTAGCTGGTTCTCTGTTCCCCGTCTCTGATCTTTTAACTCCATTATTACCGTATTCCTTATTTTTCTTCATATTAATTTTATTCCTACGATCTTCTTTACTGTGATTATCTTTTTGTTACCTCCCTTACTTCTACCATTCTTTTAATTCTTCCTTCGTGTTATTATTATTATTATTATTATTATTATTATTATTAAAGTTCACTGGCAGTCATCTCAAACGGCTTTTTTCTGCTTGGAACAAAGTTAGTTTAGGCAAGAATAACTATCTCCATTTTTGATTTTGAAGGCAGTTCCACCCTGAGTGCTTTTTCATGTTTATATTTATTCTGATGTTATCTTTTTCTTATATTGGTGGTACAGTTTTTTTCCGTCGGTAATTATATTTTCTCTTCACATGTCTTAACTCGTTTTAACATGTCTCCTATTTTTCTTTAATATTAAACTTTCTGCTCTCTTTCTCCTTTTGTCCATTTCCTTTCTCCGTTTTCTGTATCGTGCTTTTTTCCATAATTTTTTTTTTTTTTCATATCCTTGGTTCACCCTTGTTAATTTCTTTTTACTCTTTTCCTCGCTGTGTTCTCATTTCGTATACGTCATTATTTTTTATTTTTTGCGTCTTTATCTCCATCTGCTTGACTTCTTCCTCTCCAATTTTTTATTTTTTTCTTATTTCCTTGTCTTCTTCATGCCACCATCATTTCATCTCACTTCTTCCCTTATTTTAACGTTGTACCTCCCCTCAGTCCCTGCTTCCTTCTACCCTCTTTTTTCCTTCCTTCCTTCTTTCTTTTTTCCGTCCTTCCATCCCTCACTTCCTTTTCATATTTGCATCTTTGTACCTTCTTCATTTCTTTCCAAGCTTTCTTTTTCATCCTGTCATCTCCCTCGTTCCCTTTTTCTTTCCTTTTCCTTCCTTCCCTCCTTGCATCCTTTCCCCTTTCCTTCTTTCACCTTTTTTTTTTCCTTCCATCCCCCTTTCCCTCCTGCACAGTTTTCCATCCTTTCGTTCTTCAGCCTCTTCTTTCCCTGCTTCCTACCTCTCCTTCTGGACGTTTTCCTTCCATTTGTAAACATTTTCCAGTTCCTTCCTTCCTTTTCTTCCTGATGGCCAACTTTCCTTCTTCCATTTTTCTATCAGTATTCTCTCCCTCTTCCTTCCTTCGCCTTATTTTCTTCCTGTTACCTCCCTTCTTCCTTTATTTCAGCATTATCTCTCTCTCTCTCTCTCTCTCTCTCTCTCTCTCTCTCTCTCTCTCTCTCTCTCTCTCTCTCCAATATACTCCCACACTCCTCTGTCTTACGGATCTATAGTATTACCTCCATCCTTATCTCTCATCCCGTTCATTCACTTATAACTTTTATTTTGCAGTTCCCCGTCTCTCTCTCTCTCTCTCTCTCTCTCTCTCTCTCTCTCTCTCTCTCTGTCCGGTCACCCATCTATTTATCTATCCATTTATCTATCTATCTATCTATCTATATCCATCTATATCTACTCATATACATCTATCCATCCTTCCACCCATCCATCCATCCATCTATCTCTATATCTGTTTCTCAATATCTGTCTATACGGTATCCATCCATCCATTCATTCATCTTCTTTTTTTACTTTATCTATCAGTCTGTCTGCCTCTCTCTATATATATCTATCAGTCCTTCTTCTTCCCTTTTTCTCCTCCATTCTTGCTACCTTATTTTTTTCCATCTTCTATCTTCCTTCCACCTCCCTTCCATGACATCTTTATTCCTTCATTGTCCTTTCCTCTCTGTTCCTTCCTTCCAACTTCTTTTCTTCCTTCCTTTCGTCTCATCCCCCTTTCCTTTCCTGCATTCAGTGTCGAATTCTCTGTCATATGATCTATAAGGAGGTTTTTTTTAAAGCTAAGATGGTGGTGGTGGTGGTGATGATTATGATGATGGTGATGATGATGATGGTAT
>NC_137018.1:34367349-34377349 GCF_032717465.1 Coenobita brevimanus
TGACCTAAATCAAGCCTGTTGGAAGTGTGGAGGGTAAGGCATGGGCCATGGGACTCGATTTTGAGGTGTCAGTCGAAGGTCAGGGTCACAGGGCCTGTGTGTGTCCGTGTTGAGTAAAATAACGAAAATGGTTTTTATGTGATTTTGACCAAACTTCGTGGAAGTGTTTGGTCAGCCTAGTGGCTGGCATATTATTTTTGAGGGCCATGGGTCCAAGGTCAAGATAACATTGCAAGATCAACTTAAACCGTTTTTATCCGATTTCTACCAAATTATATAGAAGGTTCAGCGTAGAGTAAGAATGAGGGGATCCACCTTTGAAAACATCCATTCAAAGATCAGGTTCACAGGACAAAGTCAGATGTACGACCCTTCAGCTCAGTTTTTATTTAATGTTGACCAAACTTTGTGGAAGGATTGAGGGTCAGCCAGTGATAAAGAAAATCGATTTTAAGGACACGAGTGAAGGTAAAGGTCACAGGGAGAACTGAAATGATTCGCCGTTAGATTAGTTGCAGAGCACTGTTTGTATGTTGCTGCTTGTTCCTTGTTGCTACTTGTTCGTTGTTGTTGTTGTGTGTAAACTGAATTAAACCTTCCCTCAACCATCACCACCAAACTCTTAACACCCATCGGGGCATAGTGTACCCTTTCCCATCCCCCCTCCCCTGTTCTACCCAACCAGGCAGCACCATCTTGATCCATCCTGCCCATTCTTCTCTCCCTTCGTACCCAACCCCAGCCACCATTCCTTCTCCCTCACCCCTCCCACTCTAGTACACTGAATATCTTGAGTATTTTTTTTTTTTCGGTTGTCATTGCTGTCCCTCATCAACGCCTGTCTTTGCAGGGTGTAATCGTCCTTCCCTGCCCCAACGCTCCTCTTTACCGTCTTTGCAGGGTGTAGCCTACTCGTCCTTCCCTGTCCCAGCGCCCGTCGTTGCAGGGTGTACTCTGCCTTGCCTGCCCCATCACCCACCACCTTCCAAAACATCCCTACCCTCACTGTTTTCACCGCCCATCCCGACATATTTTCTCCCTTATCTAACATTCAGCATTTCAGTAACCATTGAACTGATTGAATTACGAGTTTGGACACGGCAGTAGAGCGTAATTGACCATCCTACATGATTGCATGATTACACCGGCTACCATACTGAATTACACTATCTCTTTTATTATAATCGCATCTTTAAATCACAGAAATGATGGGGAAGGTTTTTGGCATTCACCTTGACCATTACATAATTGATTTACATTGACCCAAAAAAAAGAGTTGATAAATCTAAAGTTGTCTGGAAGAAGAACATGGTATGACTTCAGTTTAATGAAATTGGAATATGTGTATACTGTATGTGTATTGCGCTCGCGTCTGCGAATATTTCTGATATTTGTGAATTCACAAGCGTATGTGTGTGTATGTTTAGTGTGTTTAGTGTATTCGAGAGAATGGAGGGTGATTGATGAGGTGAGGTACATGAATGAGGGTGGTGTGAACTGGAAGGAGGGCAGCTTGATGGCGCAGTATAGGGCGACGTGGACGTGGAGGTAGTTTGTTCATGGCCTCCCCCTACGAGATTAAGAAGTGTGGCTGTAGAGAGATAGATAGAATTAGTGGATTACTGGAGCTGATTTTGCATGAGGTAAGATCAGACTACATTCCCTGCATACCAAGCCTGGACAGAACAGGTAAGTTGCAAGCGGAACAACCTCCTCAACCGCGGTGCTGGAACATCCGCTCCTTAAACTCAGGAGAGGGTAGTAAAAAGGGGAAATAAAAAGCGAACGTAAATGTAAAAAAGTTTTAAAAAAAATGCAGGTAAAATGTGTTAAGGAAAGGGTGGTGGTGCATGGTAAATTGTGTGCGCTGTTAAAAATGCAGCGCTAGTCCTGTGGGGGGGTTGCCAGGGGAAGTGGGTGGGAAGAATGGACGCAGGGAGAGAGCAAATTCACTCCCTTTACCACGAAGACGTCATTTTCTTTTCTTTTCTTTTTTTTCAGCCAGGAGATTTTATTCAGCATGGTAGATACTACGTGGGGCTTAAGGGATTAGAAACAACCTCCGTAACTCTCTTTAGTACCTGGTCGTCTGTAATATTGTTTTTTCTTGCTACTGCTGGTTGATTTTCAGCATAGAAAATATTAACTACCCCTGCGAAGACAAAGCCCCACTTGCAGTCAGCATATTGTTCTATATACGTACTGTAGCGGCCGGCTTGTACACGCCTGACGTGGACGGGCAGATGACACGGTGAGGCCGTGTTTTAAGAATACTGGTGGGCAACTGTTCCACGGGTCCAGTGAACACCACTTTGTCAATGGAGAAGTGCCCCGTCCCCATCTGATGTTTCACGCATTGATTTAGCACAAGGCTTTTGGAATGTAAGGTGTGAAGTAAGTCTGGAAAATGTGTTCCTGTGGCAGTGTTTGTGAACGAGAGAATCTGTAAGTGTCAGCGAGCGAACCTGGATAGGCTGTGAAGATATATGAATACTGAAGGACTTACTACTGCATCCTCTTAAATGTCCTCCGCTGCATGTGATGGAACTCGGATCAGGAAAACTGGTTTGGTAGGCCCAAGCTCGATTTTGTAGAATATTTCGTTTGAGGTAATAACATAATTGAGGGACGAAGGTATATTGCTATGGTTCGTCTACCGTTAATTTGGCGGAGTTTCGTCATTTTGCAGCTCATTTTTCGTAGTTCAGCCAGACAGTACGGTGAAAGGTGAAACTGCAGGGAAGCTCCCATGCCAGTAATTAAAAATTGTAAAAGTTCTGTAATAAAATATAATCTAATTATTGTCTTGATAGATTTTAAAAATTACAGAAATAAGTAATTTTGATGATAATGAATAAATTACCTCATCAATTTACACCCAAACCCTAGCTAATGGTCGCCGCCATTTTAGGTCTCCAGGATGATTCGGCTGCAAGGTAGGCTGTATCCGTCACTAATAGTTTCGTCCCTGCTAACCTACCCTAATATGACAACCTAATCCTGTCCAACGTAACCTAACCTAACCTGAACGATTTGGGGACGAATAGGTTTCTGGTCCGAATTGACCTTCTGTCTTCTGAAGGACGCGACCGCCAGTGTCAGCAAACCTAAGTTAGTGCTTTCAGTAGTATAAATGTCACTCCCTTGGAATGTTAGTGTCAAGTGAATCATAGTTATGCAAGTTAAACCCTGTCATAAAACTGTCACCTTTGGTAAATGGGAGCTCTCCTGCAGGGTGACTAACAGTACCAAGTCTCCACATCCATCCCAAAGCCCGTTTTTCGCGACGAGTACCGTATTCCAGTGTTGATTTCTTGTTTCAGCCCAGCATTCAAGATGGAAAGATGACGGTATTGACCCAGGTTAAAATACAAGTAGCCAGAGTGTAGTCAAACAGAGGGTCGAGTGGCAGCTGGAGGGGCCTAGTAATGCAATAGCCTACATTAGTATTACAATGAAGTTATCCTCTGATCCAGTCCCCTGAGTTGTTACCTCATAATAATTTGCATACGCTTATAAATGGCCATATGAAGATTTAAACCCTTTCGCTGTTCGTATTTGTCTCAGCCATTTTCCCCAATCTTGTGTTGGCCTAGGTGTTATTCCTTGGTGCATCAGCAAAAGCGAAATGTTTACCCGAGATAATCTTTAGACTTTGCTAGGAAACGTCTCAAAATAATCGTCCAATGTTAGAATTTCTCTGAACAGTATCATCTAACTTTAGGATTTCTTTTAATAAAATCATCTGATGTTAGGATATCTCTCAACAAAACCGTCAGGTGTCAGTTTGAATAAAATGCACAGGTGTACCACTAGCAGCAAGAGGGTTTAATCATTATGTGTCTGCCAGTCTAAGCTTACTGCAGATTTCATTAGTCTGAGCAACATCGCACTTCTCGCAAACGTTCACCAAACTCTGAATCAGTGTGTAAAGACCCCGGTCATTATCAGGAAGCACTACAGCATCATCTGCATTTTTTTTTTTCTGTCAGTGTGCCCGACTCAGATCATTAACTTCATAACTCGTTCCCTGAAGCCCAGCGGTCCACGTGCCTATCACCATCACGTATCACCACATCGGAGCCAATATCTACAGTCAGTTTTGAATATTGACGAGAGCTGTCTCATTCAGGACTGGTGACATGGTGTGGGGGGGTGGGTCATGACATATCAGTGAGTCTTGTGCAATATCAGTAAAGTCTGTTTTAATGATATTCAGTTCATCAAAGTATTCCCTACCCTATCGCATCAAAGTATTCCCTACACCATCGCGGAATCGAACTAGCATCCTCTGGAACTGCAAACAACTTCTCGAACCACGTGATTAATAGCTACATACCGTAATTTTTTAAGTTTCCATCCTTTCCAGTCACTGTCACCTTAACCCCTTCAGCATCACCCTCTGTCACCTTAACCCCCCATCACTATCACCCTGTCTCACCTTAACTCCCTTCGCCAACACCCTGTTACGCCCACCCCTTCACCATCACCCTGTTACGTCCACCCCCTTCACCATCACTCTGTCACCTTAACCCCCTTCACCATCACCCTCTGTCACCTCCATCCCTTCACCATCGCCCTGTTACCCCCACCCCTTCATCATTATCCTGTCACCTCCACCCCTTCACCATCACCCTCTGTCACCTCCATCCCTTCACCATCACCCTGTTACCCCCACCCCTTCACCATCACCCAGTCACTCCCACCCCTTTCACCATCACTCTGTCACCGCCACCCCTTTCACCATCATCCTGTCACCCCCCCACCCCTTCACCATTACCCTGTCACCCCCCCACCCCTTCACCATTACCCTGTCACCTCCACCTCTTCACCATCACCTTTTGTCGCCTCTTTCTTAACCCCGTCCTGTCAACCCTTTCACAGCGATGACGCCGTTGGTTATTGCTGCTACCCTCAAACTTTTTTTTATTTTATTTAACTGAGGAGAGGCGTGTGGTAGTGAAGGAGCGACGGGAGACTAAGATGAACTAATTCATCCGGAGGTAGCAAGAATAAGATGATAAAAGAGGTGGTGGTTGTGAAAGGGATGGACGGTGGGTATTAGCGCTATCCCTTGCTGAATACTGTAGGTTAGTACTAGACTCATGCATATTATGGTAACGTAATGGAAGGTATACCTCTCTCTCTCTCTCTCTCTCTCTCTCTCTCTCTCTCTCTCACACACACACACACACACACACACACACACACACACACACACACTGCTCCGGGTGCATGTGTATATGAATGTTAATTTTTCAGCACTGAAGGCCTAATGGATGGGTATTATGCTCTCAGAATTATATTAAGCCGGAAATTTGCCTTGTATATGTAGGTTAATCTCCCTCGTATGTATAGATTAAGACTCCATTTTGAGGTGCCGGAGAGGGTCGCCTTCACGTGGCCGCACTGATATAACCGAGTGGTGGAGCTGGCTGTTATAATATGAGAGTCTCCGGTCTGCCTCCCTATCCCCTAATGATGGGCTGCGGGAAATTGGTAGCTTTAACTTGCAGTCCACAGGGTTCACGTTCAGATAAGCCGAGGTTCACAACGGCAACAACAACAACAGCAACAACAACAACAACAACAACAACAACACTTTAGCCACCCCACACTCCATCACCACCACCTTCCCTCCTCACCCCTTCTGTCCGATGACGTACTTTTTTTTTTTTAATTATTTCCTTAGCACCTCCACACGTTTTTATTCTGCGTAGGTAAGACCCCCTTGTGTTGAGGGGGTTAATGAAGTTTGTATCTAAGCCTTCCAGTTCTAGCATTTCTACCAAGGTGATTGAATTAGGCAGTAGCAAGAACAAATATACAAAGGACGGACTCGGAGGGAAAGGGTTTAAAATTACACACACACACACACACACACACACACACACACACACACACACACACACACACACACCCTGAAACATGGCTTTGGGAATCCTAAGACATTATAATATCTTCCTATAGTCTGACAGATCGAAACGTAGGGTTTTGGTGGAGTCACCCCCTCCCTGCACTGTTGCCACGTTTCCGAGCTGACCTCTCCATCAACGATGACCTTGACACTGTTTCCCTCTTGTGATCTCCGTTTTTCTAATACCCCCTATACCCCTGCCACCAACACCCCCTATACCCCTACCCCCAACAACACCCCCATCAACAACACCCGCTATACCTCCACCACCAACACCTCCTATAAATATAGACCCCCACCATCAACACCTGTATAATAATTAGCCGTTGATAATTGCTATACTTTTATTGAGAGCATACATTCTACCCTATTGCTCAAACTCCCTAATCTTACAATCCCATCTGTCTTAATCCTTCCCACTGCCTTCGTTCCTAAATCCCTTAATTGATCTATTTTTAACCTAAGTGTCCCCACACCTTTTAAACCATTTACCTCTCTGTCACTATTCTCCACCATATGTATCAACTTGTATTATATTGTGTATAGAACTTTCATACTGTATGCTGTACTACTGTATAATGTATAAGAATACCCACTGTTTAGTGGAAATAAAGTTTTATTATTATTATTATTATTATTATTATTATTTCTCTCTCTCTCTCTCTCTCTCTCGCTAGATTTTGTTATGTGTCATCCATGGTTTTTTACTTCCATTTTTATGTATGGATTATAATTTTGACTTTATTTCCGCACCACCCTTGAGGTAAAAGTCACGGCGCGTTTTTTTTATAGAGGTTTCCCCAATAGGCCTAAATCCTGTAGGGGGTTGGTGACCTCCCACAGCGTACACACAAACACGTGTCGCGTGAGTGCTGCCACCCCAGAGCTGTTTGATATATTTATTTTAATTATGAAAGGATCGCCTCTTCCCACTTTTATCCCTTCAAATTTTCTTGCAATTATACTTGCTAAATTAATTAGCAATGTTAGAAGTGTTGGGGAAGTAAATAATAATTAGAATATTTTTAGAGCAACACTGCCAAATTTTTATGCCACGTTTCTCTATTATCGTATAATATAGTATGCAGAATAGTTTTATTCTTCCTTGATACATGTCAGCACTTTCATTACAGTTATATTAGTATGAGTTATGTTTATGTATCATTCCTACTACACAAACCACAGGCGTTATACATCGTAGGGTTAGGAAACATGGCAATAGTGTAGGGAGGGGGTGACTCCACCCAAACCCTATGTTACGAGGAGGAACACTATAGTACACTCCGGGGCTATAGTTTCTTTACACATACGGGATTCTGGAAGGAAAACTGAAGATTGAAACTTTCTTGATTATGACCAGTTAGTTTGGCAATATCCCTCTGGTTGAAGGATGCAGTTTCGGGGCTGTACACCCACCAAAAGCTTATTCGGCATCATTGTGCTGTTACAATATGACACGCGAACCAAGCATTCCGAATTAACAACACTGCCAAAATTAACACGGCTTCACTTATGCAAATAATTTCAAAGCTCATTGCACTCAATCGCGCCGAATATATATATATATATATATATATATATATATATATATATATATATATATATATATATATATATATATAAAATTTTATTTACATATTTACTTATTTTTGCTGTACAGTTGAAGTCTAGAATTAACCAGTCGGAGTGAAGGATTTGCCCAATTTCGAGCGTCAAGAAGTGAGTGGAGGTTTGACTGTATAATGCCATGAAGGGAAGGTGACTGACGATTTATCCTTAAGTATCCAGGACTACGGTAGCCAAGACTAGGGCCCAGACACATGGAAGTAGGTCGTACGGGTAGGTTGTTGCCTGTTACCGCAGTGTCTTCAAACTCTCGAAATCCTGTCCGAACTTAAATAAGCTTCGCTAAAGTGGTGAGGAAGAACTGAAGCGGGTTTGGTTCGCATTCCGTTTTATTGACCCCACTGACACTGGTGAGTTATTTATAGGTGAATAAAATAACCCGTCGTTAACTACAATATACCAAGTTTTTTTTTTTTTTTCTCGGCCAAAATGTTATTCGTGATAGTTTGACATTTTGGTGCCCTGTAAGTTTCTCTTGAGCATTTAGAATCGTCCGTCGTTAGCCAGAATAAATGAACGGGAGGTCATTCGCAGCCAGAGGGGTAATTTGCAAACTCAGACGGGTTAAAGTGATCAGGGACGGCAGCAGTACACTTCTCATCATTCCCTTCCCCCCTTTTTTTTTAATTCCTTCAACCTGACAACGCAATCTTTATTCTATCGGTACCACTACCACAGGCCGATTTATTTTGTTAGTGAAAGAGTATATGAAGGCTTTATCTAACTCCAGAAGTATCTCTTGTGCCAAATAAAATCGTCTGGAGGTAGCAAGAATAAAATGATAAACATCATGGATGTGAAATGATGTTTGTTTCAAAAGTGGCGTGCGTTTGAGTTAGGAATTATATCATTTGGTTGTTGCCTGGTGTTAAAGTATCGGGTGTTGACATAGTTGTTTTGCTGATAGATAGACCAGCAGACATTCTGATTTGTATGTGCAATACTATAGTGTAAGTGCTTATCAGTTAATATCATGGTAAACTTATGTGATGATTGATTGATGAATGGATGGATTATGAAGTTGATGGAATAACAACCAACCGATTGCTGAACGAACGAACGAATGAATGAACGAACTAGTGAATGGAATTAATGAATAAGTGAATGAATGAATAAATTGATGGATGAATAAGTGAATGGATGCATGGATGAATGAAGAAATGCATGGGTGGCTGGATGGTAAATGAAGAAAACCTCAAGAGAACCGTGCTTTGTATTTCAGGACAAAGTTATGCTAAAAGAATGACAAATGAATGCCGTTAATTTACTAGCTTTGTCTTCCCCTCCCATAAATATCATGTTCTAGCCCATTATCCTGGATACAAGATTTCATTATCACGGTTCAATAACTGCGTGTAATCCTTGTCAGTCAGAGAAGTCTCTTTATTTCTGATGTTGGCCAGATTGGGATATAAATAGACACGGTATTGAAAGGATTACCAGTGAGGTTATGCACTGCGCACATGACTGAGACTGGCAGATTATGGTTAGGTAGATGTTTGTATCTGTCTGTATCCATCTGTTTATCGAGTTAAATAGATAGATAAATGGATAGATGGGTATAGATTAAGAAACATATATAGATGACATTATTTTTTTATATGTTGATGTAGATATGTGTGTGTGTGTGTGTGTGTGTGTGTGTGTGTGTGCTTAATATTTTTGTATGTGAATGTTAATTCTTGTCAACCAACTAACCGTTTCTCTATCCTTCCCTCCCCAGGGCAAAGGGTATGGGTACTCCCCTCCTGCGGCGGTGTTCGATGAGGACCCCGGCATCATGAGTGAGGCCGAGACCTCATCCACGGGATTCAGAAGGGGCGGCAAACCTCGCACCTCACTCCCGCCATCACGCACACCATCCACAAAGACGCTGGACTCAAGGACATTCGGTGAGTACAAGGAATAACGTATGCCATTTGCTTAATACGAAATGCCCGTATGGTTCCTTTATAATTTCCGCCATACCGTGTGTGCCGACACTATTGATTGTGTGTACGTCTCGCAGAGTGTCAGTGCCCAGACTTTGCGAACGTGACGAACGTTTAAGTGGGCACAGACTACCCATACATAATGCAAACATATGTCCACATCCTTTAAGTTCATACCGATAACATAATCAGTCACACACACTTCATTTTTCATATGCACCACTCACACTGTGGACACTTTCTCACTCGTGTTGGGCCAGCTCGGGGAAGAGGTAATTCAAGTCACCGCTTCCTCCGAGGAGAAAGTCAGAACCTGCTGTGTACCTCATTAGGCTTTGCTTACATAGTCTGCATTTACCGTATACTCTTTGTTTTTTAAGATAGATTTCATGCTCATTCATCAGGATGAAACGACGAGTTAAGTGAAACGTAATGGAGAGTATCTTTCATGCTCATCCTCTTTTTTCTTTTTTTTTAACTCAGTTTATTTTCCAAGTACTTACGATTTTATGTCGTTACGGTTAAT
>NC_137018.1:34382349-34439849 GCF_032717465.1 Coenobita brevimanus
GCTGTCTAAAACCTTTCCTTCCTCCTCCTCCGTCACTCTCCCTCCTCCTCCTCCTCCTCCTCCTCTTCTACTCATGTTTCTTTCCTCCCTTTCCTGTTTCCTTCTGTGCCATCCCCTCCATCTTCTCTCCCTTCCTCCTTTCCTCCACCCTCCCTTTCGTGTTTCCTTCCATACCATCCCCTCCACCTTCTTCTCTCCCTTCCTCCTGTCGTCCACCCTCCTCGCTTCTCTTCCTCCCCCTTCCTTCTCTCTTCCATTCATGCCTTTCTCCTTTTAATATATTTCCTCGCATCCTCTTTCTCTCCCTTTCTTCTTCCTCCTCTTCATTCTCCCCTTTTTCTACTCTCCTCTCTCCTCCTTCCTCCCTCACTCTTCCTCCTCCTCCTCCTCCTCCTCCTCACTCAATCATCTTTTGCTACTATCGTCCATTTTTTTTTTCGCTCTTCCCGTTTTCTTTGACGTGTTTTTCTCCGCCATAGTTTTCCTTTCCATTCACTTTTCTCACTTTTTTTTTTCCATCTAACCACGAGTTGTTCTTTTATTTGTTAATGTATCTTTTCGTTCACATTTCATCTGTACGTCCAGTCAGCTTTTTTTCCTTTCTGACATTTTTTTCCTTCCATCCATTAGGTTTACTTAAATAGTTCGTTGTTCCATTCAGTCAGTCAGTCATTAATCCATCCATGCATCCATTAACCGTCTCCATCCATCCATCCATCCATCCATTATCCGTCTTTCCATCCATCCATCCATCCATCCATCCGTCTTTCCATCCATCCATCCATCCATCCGTTATCCATTTTTCCATCCATCCATCCATTCGTTATCCATTTTTTCATCCATCCATCCATCCATCCGTTATTCATTTTTCCATTTTTCCATCCATCCATCCATCCATTTCTCCATCCATCCATCCGTCCATCCATCCATCTATCCATTTTTTCCATTTTTCCATCCATCCATCCATCCATCCATTCGTTATCCATTTTTCCATTTTTCTATCCAATCATCCATCATCCAGCTTCCCATTTCTCCATCCATTCATCCGGCCGTCCGTCCGTCCATCCATGCATCCATCCATCCGTCAGACTACATCCCCATTTTTCTAGTTACTTCCTTTATCAGTTCTTTCATCCATCCATCTACATCCTTCATACAGTATCCTCTTCAGTACGATAACACCTTTTTTTATTCTTGCTATCTCTGGACGACTTGATTCAACGTGAGAGAGAGGGAGAGAGAGAGAGAGATCAGTAAAAGGAGGAAGAGTGAAATATTGCCAGGCAAAAATTTCTTGTAAGAGTGAGTTCAGAACGGAGGAGAGAGGGAGGAGGTGAGGAGAAATATGTGATGCGGGAAGAAGAGAAACTGAATCTAATAAAGGGAAGGAAAGGAAAGAAAAGCAAGTGAGGTGCAAAAAGGAAGGCTATTGACCGGGAGAGAGAGAGAAAGAGAGAGAGAGAGAGAGAGAGAGAAAGGAAGAGAGAATATCTATACATAACCAGACGCCATAATTCCGTAAGGGGTGGCCGTTTGAATTTGAGTTAGTTGTTTTCGGGAAGGGGCACTAACCCTCCGCTAACCCACTTGTTGACTTGTTGGGAGCACGTATGATTTGGTTATATGGTTACCACTCAGCGTTGTAAATAGTTTTCTGGCTTACAGGAAGCCATTAGGCTTGTCATTCAGTGTAAAACCACCTGAAAAGGAAAGAAGAGTACTAAAAAATGACAGGAAAGATGGCAAAAATAGGAAGAGAGGAGGGCAGACAGAAAATGAATGACTATCTATCTATCTATATACCTAGGCTGCTTCCCACAAGGAAAGGGAGGTAGCCGAGACAGGACGACACACTCCCCATTTGCTCATCCATTCAAACACATTCATTCGCATCTTAGCCCCAAAGGGGAGAACGGACAGATCCTCACCGCACCACACCGCACAAGGGTCAACTGCGCAATGCAATCAGTGACATCCGCAGCAGGGCCCGACAGCAGAACTGGTTTACCCCAGCCACATCATAACAGACCCATCCCCTTACCCGCACCTCACCTGACTAGCTGATCAGACCAAATGCGGGAGAATATCCCCTCAGGGCTGCGTCATCACTTATTCATTCACAATTTCTCTCCATTTATTTCTGTCACGCACAGCCACTCTTCCTTGCTCAACAGACATCCGTCTCGCATCCAGTGCTCTCTTCACACTGTCCATCCATCCTATTCGTGGTCTTCCTCTCAGCCTTACACCTCTCACAACAGATCTAGTTATCTTTTTCACCAATCGCTCATTATCCATTCTCTCCATATGTAGAAATAGTGAAATAAAAAAAAGGGGAAAATAATAAGTGTAATACTGAAGAAAGGATAAGAAAGAAGAGGGAATATTGTGAAAAACGTCATATAAAAGAAGAAGCGCGAAAGGAAGGCGAAAGGAAGGGAGTGCAAGAAGAGACTGGATCATAGCCTAGAGTAAGAATGGGGAGAGAGAACAGAAATAGAAAAAATAGGTAAAGAAGGAAAACATGGTAGCGAGAGAAAGGACAGGGTCGACTATAGTGCCTGTATGAAAATAAATAAAATGATATGAGGGCAAAGAAAAAGAGAAAGAAAAAGTGAGAGCAGTGAAAGATACTGTAGAAGGATAAAGAAAGCGAGAAAGGATAGAGAAAGAAAGGGAAGAGGACAAAGAATGATAATATATAAATGAGAGAATAAAGAGAAAGTAAGCGAGAAAATAGAAAGAGGCAGAGTTAGAGAGAGAGAGAGAGAGAGAGAAGGTGAGAGGAAGGACAGGTGAGGCCATAATGTAGAGTTAGAGGGTCGGCTGTGGTAACGACGAGACAACAACACTCCTATTTCAGCAAGGAGAGAGAGAGAGGGGGGGGAATTTAAAAGGAGTTGGGTAATCAACGTGAAGTAAATGGCTGAATGGAGGAGAACGAAAATGTCGGATAATAAATGTACGAGATAGATAGATAGATATAGATAGATAGATAGATAGATATAGATATATAGATAGATAGATAGGGGCAGGATCCCACTCTACCTGGCGGTCTCCGGGTGGCGTATAGGGGAAGGCCTTGCGATAATACAAGGTACCGTCTTAGATGGGGAGGTGAGATTACTTGCCACAATCCTCCCAACCAAATATGAATTCTGTTGCAGATGATTTGACGGGCGTTCCTGTTGGATCATCGTCTACTAAAGGTCCAATTGCATTGCCTCCTGTGCTTACGAGCAGCATTGTGCCACCGAAAGTGTGTAGGCACTGTGTTCACAAGTTTGAGACTGGGATATTAAACAAACGGTTCATGAAGATCTATATGCACAGTGTAAAAAGCCTCGCAGAAGATTACAAACTTGATAATGATTGAATTAGACATTAGTTGAGACATTGTAGATTTGAGTGAGATACACAGAAGAAAAGAAAACGTAATATTATGCTCCAAGACATCTACCACTTATTTTACTAAGGAGGAAGGTAAAATGAAAGAGATAGTTGTGCAGGATTTCTAATTAACAGAAATCTTACTAACAGCATTATTAAATTCAGCAGTGTATCTGACAGAGCATCATGGATTGTAATTAGGCTATGCAAAAAGTAGTACAAGTATATGCACCAACTTCTCAAAGCTCAGATGAAGAAGTAGAAACATTGTATGACGACATCTCCCATATAATGGAAGAAGAAGAAAAGACCACATATACTATACTCATGGGAGACTTCAGTGCAAAAGGTAGGAAATAAAAGAAATGGAAAAGCATGTATGGAAAAATTTGGAGTGGGAGGAAGGAACAAAAGAGGAGAAATGGTGGTAAATTTTGCTGAAATGTATAACATGAGAATAATGAACACATTCTGTCACAAAAGAACGGGGATAAAGTGGACTCTGAGAAGCCCAAATGGAGAAACAAAGAATGAAATCGACATCATTATGGCAGACAAGAATAACACGATCATAAATGTCACGGTTATTATCAACGTAAATATAGGAAGTTACCATAGAAGGGTGGGTTGCTCAGCCAGATTCAGTTTCAGAAGTGAAAGAAAGAAGATGATTAAAAATAAAAAGGTATGCCCAATAAAAGTAAGCGAAAATAAAGCAGCCTTTCAGTTAGAAATAATGAACAGATTTCAGGCTCTAAGCAAAACTGGGTTTGACATTGTGTGAATTGAATGATAGACTAACAGAAATGCTAAGCGAATCAGCAAAGGTAGTATGGAAAGCTATACAACCAAAACCAACTAGTATACGGAAAAGACACTCGAGATGAAAAGAGGAAGGAAATGTAAATAAAAACAAAAGGATGAAATAGAACGAACGGGATTAAATAAGCCGATCAACAAGAAACAGAGACAAGAAGAAAGAAACATGGATCAGATCAAAGAAACCATTAAAAAAGAAAAAATATGAATCGGGTCCGAAGTAACGTGGCACTAGGAAAGCAACAAATTATATCACTGAAAGGCAAAAACGGTTAAGTCATTAAATGTAGACATAAGATGGCGAAGAGAGTTAAAGAATTTTACAAAGAACTGTGTGCATCAAAGACAATAGCACTAATAGCTAACTTTTCAGTTGATACAAGTGAAATTCCTAAGGTGACACCAAACGAAGTAAACTTTTCTCGTAAAAATATGAAAAGAGGGAAAGCTACGGGAGAAGATGGAGTAGTAGCAGATTTGCTGTTGGATGCAGGAGTAGAAGTACAAAACAGGCTCGCCCACTTATTTACTCAGTTTAAGAAAAAGGAAAAAAATTCCCAAAACATGATGTAATGCAATAGTTATTTTTCTTTACAAAAAAGGCGACTCAGAAGATCTAAGTAACCATCAGCCCATTAGCTTATTATGAATTATTTACAAACTCTTCACTAAAGTCTTTACTAATAGAATAGCAACTAACCTGGAAGAAAACAAACCTCGTGAACGAGCTTGATTCCGAAGCGGGTATTCGGCTACTGATCATCAACACAGGATGAATCTGCTAATTGAGAAAACTACAGAATAAAATAAACCACTGTGCTTAGGTTTTTTTGATTACGAAAAGGTTTTCGACTCAGTTTAACACATAGCCATCATAAATTCATTGCGAGAACAAGGAGTAATTGAGAACATTGTTAAACTGCTCGAAAACCTAATTATATAAAGAGGGAACTGCTACGGTTAAATTACATAAAGACTCGGAAAAATTTAAGACTGAGAAGTGCGTGTGTCAGGGAGATAAAATTTCACCAAATTACTACTTCCGCCAAGGAGGTTATGTTTTAGTTCGCGTTGGTTTGTCTGTCTGTTCTGTAGGATTACTCAAAAAGTTATGAACGAATTTTGATGAAATATTGTTGAAGGATGGACCTTGGGCCAAGGAAGAAATGATTAAGTTTTGGGGCGGATCCGGATCTGGAATATTCCGCACAATATATCCAAAAGTTCTCATTGAATTTTAGTGAAATTTTGTGAAAAGGTGGACCTTGAGCCAAGCAAGAAGTGATTAAATTTTGTGGCGGATCCGGATCCAGATCCAGAACCTGTATCCACGGATCCGGATCCGGATGCGGATCCTTTTTAATGGCAGTGACATTGGCAGAGGTATGCGCTCTCGGGGCAATTTCTAGTTTACAACATGCCTAGAAAGCCAGACCAGACTGGGAAAACAAAGGAGTAAACATACCGGTAGATGGAGACAAGCAAAACCATTCAAGATTTGCACATGACATTGTCCTAATCTCAGAAACGACAGAGACATTGGAAGAAATGTTAAATGATCTGAACAGAGAAGGCTCAAAGTAGGAATAAAGATGAACCGGAGTAAAACTAATGTTTAATCGAAAAACACCAAAGGGCGTCATCAGAATAAGCAAAGAAATTCTTGATGAAGTCTAGGAATACAATTACTTGGGGCAAATGCTAAAATTAAAGAAAGACTATGATAGCGAAATTAAAAGACGCATTACAGTTGGGTGGAACGCTTTCGGTAAACGTAGAGACATCATGAAAAGTAGCTTGCCAGTGTGTATGAAACGAAAAGTATTTAACGAATGTATAATTCCAGTTATGACATACTGTTGTGAGACCTGGAAACTGATAAAATCGATGGAAAATCAACTAATCCGTTCTTAAAGGGCAATGGAAAGGCCAGTGTTGGGAATATCTTTAAGAGACAGGAAAAGATCAACTTGGGTGAGAGAGAGCAGACCAAAATCAAAGACATTATAGAAGTCATAAATGAACAGAAATGGAGGTGGGCAGGTCATGTAGCAAGAATAGGGAATAGCCGATGGAGCAAGAGGCTGACTGGACACCAGGAGATAATAAAAGCGTGGCAGAAAATGCCCAGACAGAAGATGGAAAGATGAGGTAGAGAAGTTTACAGGGAAAACACGGCAGATTGGCTCAGTCAAGGAATTGGTGGAGAAGATTGGGAAAGGTCATTGTTCTGCAGTGGACTTGCAATGGCCGATGATGATGATTATACTGTGTGTGTGTATATATATATATATATATATATATATATATATATATATATATATATATATATATATATATTGTTACATAGCCTATGATTTCATCATCCTTTGTGTAATTTTAACGCACAGTATGCTGCATGTTTGATCACGAGCGTGTTCTGCCTCAGTTCCCCCCTTCTACCGTTATAGTAGAGTAAGTCGACATCTCTGTTATACTTTGCGGGATTGTCATCTCTTTGTCCCCATGGCTTCATTTGCGCGTCCTCATTACAAGTTGTATCAAGCTCTCCTGGCCCCTATATAATGAGCTCAGTCTCTGCATCATTGCCACTTAGATCTGCTCCTCATTTTGTTCACATCTCTGTCCTCCCCTGTACAGATATTATTGTTGTGAGTGCTCAGGAAGTCTCCAACCATCTAGCAGCTGTGTGTAATTTGAGTATAACTGTTGTTGCATTTTTTCTTGTACTGTATAGCATAAGTTTAATTTGTAGGCTTAGTGAAGTTTTTGTAATTCATGTATGGATCTTTATGTCAGTCATTTTTGATAATAGTTTGTATCTGTAATTATTTATCTGGCATTCACTGAGTATTATCTGGTATCTCATTTCATCAGGGCTGACTTAGATAAATTTACTCTTGCTAATTTCGTGTTAATAGAGGCTATTGCAGTTAACCATATATTTAACCTGTTTATTTGCCATTACATTATCTTTATGAGTCCTGAATGTTTTGTTGTTAATTTAAGCATTAAACTTTAACTTGTAATTTTACCTAACTCTTTTGTTTTGAACCTGGAACTTTACGGGACAGTAGTGACTCTTCGTATTCTCACTTAAAGTGTACATTATCTTTCTCTGTTCCGTAACATAAATTTGGCGACCTCATATCAGGATATTCAGGATATTATCATAAGGATATTGTTTGATATTTTGTGACTGTGATATATTCATGATGGCTACTATTTCTACACTTGATGAAGCCAAAGATTTTTTGTCAAATGTGCAAACAGTGTGTGATATAGAAAACAGAACAAAGAATGAACTTAAGCTTGTTGCTCAACAATTGGGAATTGCAGTTCACTCTCATCATTCTAAAGATCAAATTGTTGGCATGATTAATAAAAGCTTGTTTAATGTAACTCCTCCAAATGAGCAAACGCAGATTGAATTAGCTAAGTTACAGCTAGCCCTGCAGGAGGCTCGTGTGAAGGAAGCTGAATTTCAAGCACGTGCTAAGGAGGCTTGATGTTAAGGAGGCTGAGTTTCACGCACAAGTTGAACTTGCTAGGATTCAGGCAGACCATGAGTATCGCATGAAACAAGGTGGAACTGGATCATCTAGCTCTGATGATTTTGATGTGGCTAAAAATGTTAAACTTGTCCCTCCTTTTAATGAATCTGATTTAACTAAGTATTTTCAGTTGTTTGAGAGGGTAGCTACAGGTTTTAATTGGCCTAAGGAGTATTGGCCAGTACTTCTTCAAACTGTTCTCACCGGTAAAGCTCAAGTAACTTATGCATCTTTGCCTCAGGATCAGTCTGATAATTATGATGTAGTTAAGAGCTTGATTCTTAAGGCCTATGAGCTTGTTCCTGAAGCTTATAGAGTAAAATTTAGGACAACTTATAAGCAAGATAAGCAATCCCATGTTGAGTATGCAAGAATCAAAGAAGATTTGTTAGAGCAGTGGTTAAATTCTAAGAATGTGGATTCTGATTTTGGTAAATTTAAGCAGATGATTTTGCTGGAGGATTTCAAAAGGTGTATTTATAAAGATGTAAGCCTATATCTTGATGAGAAAAGAATAGATAATTTGTCTGATGCTGCAGTTTTAGCTGATGAGTATGTTCTCACTCACAAGAGATATTTTAGAGGAAAAGGAAAGCTGAGAGTCAGTACGTTGCCTCTACTCAGAGTACAGGTAACAGGAAAGAGAATAAGGATGATGTTTCTCAGGAAGTAAATACCAGCTTCACCTCTAGATTTCAGAAAAGTAAATGTACTTATTGTAGTAAGCTTGGTCATACTACGGAGAGATGTTTCAGGAGACAGCGTGATGTGAACAAAAAGGAGTCTTTAAATATTCAGTCAATTGGTCTAGTGTCCACTCTTGAGAGTTCCCAGAATTCTTTAACTGAGTTAACTGAACCTGCTTTGAGGGGTAACTTAAATTCTCATGATGGAGCTCCTCTTTTGAGCAGTAACGTGGGTGACACTCTCAAGAGTTCATGTGCTAATTTCCTGTCTGATGGTTTTGTCAGTCCTCTGGACAGTAATGACAGGAAATCAGTTAAAATATATCGTGATACAGGTGCTTGCCAATCCCTTATGCTGACCAGTGTTCTAGGCTCTAATGTTAATTCCTCTGATGAAACTGTAATCTTACAAGGTGTAGGGAATAATTACTTCTCTGTTCCTCTGTGCAGAGTGAATTTAGAGTCTGGTTTTGTTAATGGTTCTGTTATGGTTGGGTTGGTTGAGACACTCCCAATGTCAGGTGTAACTTTCTTACTTGGAAATGATATTGGTGGAAGTCAAGTGTGTCCAGCTCCTCAGTTGTCTAGTGAGCCAGTGGCTGCGTCCCAGGATTGTGATGTCCCTGATGTGTTCCCTGCATGTGCTGTCACTAGGGCTAAGTCTAAAGTTACTGGTGATTTAGAGGATGATGATGATGATGATGTTATCCTAGCTGACACTTTTCTTGCTAATTTGGACCACTCACCAGATGAGGCAGTACCCCGTAGTGTTGATAATTTGTCTCGTCAAGAGTTGGTTGAGTTGCAGGTTGCTGACCCTGAGTTGAAAGGTCTAGCTAACTCTGCTGACAGTGAAGAAGAGTTAGCCGGTGCTTCTACTTGTTATTATGTAAAGTCAGGAGTACTTATGAGGAAGTGGAGACCCCCAACAGCATCAGCCGACTGTGAATGGGAGGTTGTACATCAAGTTGCCATCCCTCGTGTTTGTAGGCAGGATATCATTAGAGTGGCTCATGATTCCAGTTTGGCAGGACACCTTGGAGTGAGGAAGACTGTGGCACGCATTTTGAAACACTTCTACTGGCCAGGTATCTTCAGGGATGTTTCCTGGTATTGTAAGTCTTGTCACACCTGTCAAGTTGTAGGGAAGTGTAATCAGACTGAAAAGGTTGCACCTCTAGTTCCCATTCCTCCTTTTGAGGCGCCTTTCACCCGTGTGTTGGTGGATATTGTGGGCCCTATTCCTAAGACTTCTTCAGGATTTTCTTATGTGTTGACCATGATTGATATGGCTACTCGTTATCCTGAAGCCATTCCACTTAGAAATATCTCAGCAAAGAACGTGGTTAAGGAAATGCTAGGGTTCTTCACAAAGTTTGGTCTGCCCAAGGAGGTACAGTCAGACCGGGGAAATAATTTCATGTCAAACGTTTTCAAACAGTCTCTGAAAGAGTTTGGCATCACCCAGATCACGTCTTCAGCTTACCATCCCCAGACCCAAGGAGCGTTGGAGAGATATCATCAAACACTCAAATCGATGCTCAAGAAATACTGTTTGGAACATCAGAAAGACTGGGATAAAGGTCTTCCATTCGTTGTGTTTGCTGCAAGAGAATCTCCAAATGAATCACTGGGCTTCTCACCTTTTGAACTACTGTTTGGCCATGAAGTAAGAGGACCCCTTAAGCTACTCAAGGAATGCTGGCTGTCGGAGGAAGATGACGTCAACCTGCTGGAGTATGTGATGAATTTCAAAGAACGGCTGTCCACTGCTTTACAGCTGGCGAGAGAGAATTTAGGAGCTGCTCAGGAGAAGATGAAGACTTGGTATGATAAGAAGTCCAGGTTACGCCACTTTCAGCCAGGAGATCAGGTTTTGATTCTGCTACCAGTTCATGGGCAACCTCTTCAAGCCAAGTTTAGTGGCCCTTATTTCGTGGAGAAGAAACTCAGTGATGTCAGCTATGTCATCGCCACACCAGATCGTAGAAAGAGCAAGCAACTATGTCACATCAACATGCTAAAGTTATATCACAGGCGGGACGAAAATAATCCAGTCTGCACTGTAGCTGTTCCACCCGAGTCTGCAAGTGAAGCTCTCCCATGCAGTATGAGCCTGAGTGATAGTTTGGGGAAGAATCCTGATATCATGAATGATCTCCAGACTAAGCTTTCTCATCTACCACCCAAGGAAAGGCAGGAGTTTTCGGCATTACTGCAGGAGTACCCGCAAGTGTTCCGTGCTACTCCAGGAAGAACCACTGTGTTGATGCATGATGTCGATGTTGGAGACGCAAAGCCAATTAAATTGCCTCCTTACCGTGTGAACCCAGTGAAAGTTCCTCTCATCCAGAAGGAGCTTGGCTACCTGTTGGACCACAAGATGATTGAGCCCTGTCAGAGCGAGTGGAGTTCTCCTGTCACTCTGGTCCCTAAGCCAGGTGGGTCACAGCGGCTTTGCATCGACTACAGACGTGTTAATCAGATAACTAAAACAGACACTTACCTCTCCCTCGTGTGGAAGATTGCATAGACAAGATCGGAAAGGCTAGGTACATAAGTAAGTTTGATTTGTTAAAGGGATACTGGCAAGTACCTATGACTGAACGTGCTAGGGAGATCTCATGTTTTGTAACATTAGGAAAGACATTTGCATGTTCTTTAATGCCATGTACAGATTGTTTTAGAGTAATAAGAAATTTCCTTTGTAAATTTCTTTTTTCTTTGTGGGGAGGTGTTACATAGCCTATGATTTCATCATCCTTTGTGTAATTTTAACGCACAGTATGCTGCATGTTTGATCACGAGCGTGTTCTGCCTCAGTTCCCCCCTTCTACCGTTATAGTAGAGTAAGTCGACATCTCTGTTATACTTTGCGGGATTGTCATCTCTTTGTCCCCATGGCTTCATTTGCGCGTCCTCATTACAAGTTGTATCAAGCTCTCCTGGCCCCTATATAATGAGCTCAGTCTCTGCATCATTGCCACTTAGATCTGCTCCTCACTTTGTTCACATCTCTGTCCTCCCCTGTACAGATATTATTGTTGTGAGTGCTCAGGAAGTCTCCAACCATCTAGCAGCTGTGTGTAATTTGAGTATAACTGTTGTTGCATTTTTTCTTGTACTGTAGGCTTAGTGAAGTTTTTGTAACTCATGTATGGATCTTTATGTCAGTCATTTTTGATAATAGTTTGTATCTGTAATTATTTATCTGGCATTCACTGAGTATTATCTGGTATCTCATTTCATCAGGGCTGACTTAGATAAATTTACTCTTGCTAATTTCGTGTTAATAGAGGCTATTGCAGTTAACCATATATTTAACCTGTTTATTTGCCATTACATTATCTTTATGAGTCCTGAATGTTTTGTTGTTAATTTAAGCATTAAACTTTAACTTGTAATTTTACCTAACTCTTTTGTTTTGAACCTGGAACTTTACGGGACAGTAGTGACTCTTCGTATTCTCACTTAAAGTGTACATTATCTTTCTCTGTTCCGTAACAATATATATATATATATATATATATATATATATATATATATATATATATATAATGTTACAGGCAAACTGTGAAATCAGTCTTTTCACGAAATGTCTAGTCAGTTCGTGAAATGAGTGTAAATTGGGATGGGTTAATTTAGGTTAGATTAGACTGCGGTTAGGTTAGTCTGGGACAATCTAGGTTAAGTTTGGGTTACGGCAGTTTAGTTTTGGTTTGGTCAGGGTATAAGAACGCTACGTTATGTTAAGCGTTCATCTAAATTAATCTAACCTATCTTAACGTAACTAACCCAGCCTAACCTAACCTAAACTTAACCTAGATTATCCCATCCTAACTCAACCTACACTTAGCCTAAATTATCCCAGCCTAACCTAATCGTGCCCTAATTTAACTTAACCTAAATTAATCTATCCCAATTTAAATTTATTTCTCGAAAGACTAGGCATTTCGTGAAATGACTGATTTCACAGTTTTTCTGTACGCTGTGTGTATATATATATATATATATATATATATATATATATATAGATAGATATATATATATATATATATATATATATATATATATATAGATAGATAGATAGATAGATATAGTACATTATACTCACGGAGGAAGAAGGGAGTGCCGCGAAATAAAAGAAGCGCAGATGAAACAGACAAGAAAACACACACACACACACACACACACACACACACACGATGACGGCCACCAACTTGCTTCATTAATTATCATCGTCATCATCAGCGTCATCACTGCCATATCTACTCTCCAGTCCATCACCGTCATCATTTCTTTCGTTACAGCTGCTATACTGTCTTTGCATTTTTATCAGTTGTAATATCTACACTTTTACCACTTACCATCATCATCGTTTCTGTTGTTATTATGACACCATTATCACCCGCATCAGCTTCACTGCTATCACCATCGCCATCACTATCACCATCGCCATCACTATCACCACCACCATCACAGTCACACCACAAACAGCCACTCACCACCACCACCATTACTGTTGCTTCCACCATCACTGTCACATACTACCAGACCTAACATTAGCACTACCACCATCACCACCATAATACCCGTACCACGACAGCCACTATCATTGTCATCACCCACTTGTGTTACCATACCACCATTACTACTGTTTGTCATCACCACCACCACCACTACAACCTCATATCCTCACCATCACCACTTCTACCACATGTCACCTTCACCACCACTGTCACTACTACTACTACCCTCACCACCACCACCACCACCATCATCCTTATAACCCCCCCCCCCTCCAACAAGGCATTTAGACATGGCTCACCAGAATTACACGCAAAGTTGGCTGCGGATTTGCATAATGGATTTAAAAAGATCATCCTTATATATACATTTTTTCAGAGAGAGAGAGAGAGAGAGAGAGAGAGCAGTCGAGGGAGAGGAAGAGAAGGGTAGAGGAAAAGGAAGGAGAGGGAGAGAAGAGAAGGGAGGAATAAAAGGAGAGAGGAGCAGAGGAGTTAAAAGTGGAAACTAGTTTCGAGGAAGCGTAATTTGAGAGAGAGAGAGGGGGGGGAGGGGAGGAGAAGGAAGGGGGGGGAACCTAGAAGGAGGATGTAAAAAGGAAACACAGCAAATGGGGATAGGCAGAAAAGAGCGTCCTACAGGAGAGCGACTGAGAAATAAGTGATGAAGAGAGTCAGAAAAAAAGGAGCCAAACAAAAAAAAAAAAAAAAAGAAAAAAAAAAGAAAGAAAGAAAGAAAGAGGTTAAAAAGAAACGGGATATGGTGGGAGAAAGAAACTGGAAGGATAAGGGAGACTGAAATAGAGATGGGTGAAGGGAGAAGAAGGAAGTCGACGGAGAAAGAAATGTGAAGCATAGAAGAATATAGCATTTAAATTGGGATGGAACAGGGAAATGGGAAAGGAAAAGGAAAGATCAGGAAGGGAGAAGAAGAAAGGAGGGAGAGAAAACAAGAAATAAGTAGGGAAGTAGAGGAAAATCACTAAATTGCGATGAGGTCAGAAGATAAGAAAGGAGAGATAATCAGGAAGGAAAGTGAAGGAGAATAGGACGGGACATGGGACTGAAGTGGTGATGATGATGATGATGATGATGATGGTGAAAGTAGACTGAGTGGCGTGGGTCAACTTGGGGATGTGAATGTACTGAATAAAATAACCTTTGACCTTCCATACACTCCCCTGTCCCTTCTCCAGCTTTACTCCTCCCCTCCCCTACCCTCCCCATCTTCCCCCCTCCCCTATCCCCCCCTCCACCTGACTAATTGTTGCTTGCACACCTGCCGCTTGTTGTTGTTGTTCTTGTTGATGGTGGTGGTGGTGGTGTTGGTGGTTGTGGTGGAGGTGGTGGTGGTTGGTGGAGCTGATGGCGGGTGGTAATGGTTGTTGATGTTTGTGTGGTGATGATGATGATAGTTGCTGTTGTTTTTGTTGTTGTTGTTGTTGGTGGTGGTGGTGGTGGTGGTGATTTTGTGTCATGGAAGTGGTTGTTGTTGTTGTTGTTGGGCGGATGTGGTGGTGGTGATAGTGGTGGTGGTGGTGGTAGTAGAGAGGTTGGTGAAGCTGATGGTAATTATGGTAGTGTTTTTGGTGTTAGTGTTGTTGGAAGTTGTTATGGATAATGATGATGATGATGACAGTGGCTATTATACCGCAGCCGTTTCTGATAATGGTTGTTGTTGTTGTTGATGATGTTTGTGGTGGTGGTAGTAGATGTTACTGAGGGAAATGTTTGTGTTCTGAGGCTCAGCAGTCATTTTACTGGCAGTGAATCCAGTCACACACCTTCACATGTCGCCTCTTGGCCTCCATTACACACTGCCCATACCTAGTAATCCTGTAACTTAGGGCTAACGCTTTCAGTCCTGTTATGGTGGTATTAAGGGAGATCTTTGGATGTTGTGGTGTATCAGACTTTTACGTACTTCCTCACGATGACCAGTTTTGTATTACACTATAGTCTTGGTGCTGATTGACTGTTTTATATACTATTCTGTAGAAGAGACTTTGAAGTGACGGGGGTCAGACCGAGACGCCGTAAACCTATTCACTTCAGTAGGTTCTTCTAAGGTGACTGGAATCGGCTGCAGATGGACTGAAGTTTGGTCGTGGGATTCAGAGAGTGAGCGAAATTATGATCCTTGAACTGTTCCCTGTCATAGCCTGGGGTCGATCTCATGTTCCATCAGTCAGGAACACACTGTTTTACTTGTAGTAGTAGTAGCAGTAGTAGTAGCAGTAGCGTAGCAGTAGTAGTAGTAGCAGTTGGCAGTTACTTCTATTACTGCCGCTACCACTACAACTACTACTACTCATTATTATTGTTATTATTATTAGTTGTAGTATTACTTGTAGCCTACTAGTAGTACTTGTAGTATAGTAGTAGTAGTAGTAGTAGTAGTAGCAGTAGTAGTAGTAGTAATCGTGGTGGTGGTGGTGTTTTCTGTGAGCCAGGCGTTGATGTTAATGATCCTGGCTGTGACGGAGGACGTGGCAGTGGAGTGTCTTTTTGTGTGTTATTGATGGATGGCATTAACCCCGTGATGGACGCACTGATAGTAATACCGTTCTAGTGTGTTGCTGTGCCATTTGTTTATGCGTAGTGTTCGTGTTTTGTGTTGACGCATGTGGCACTGTTTTTGTTGCTACCTGCGTTGCCGGTGAGGGACAGCATAGAGCGTGGTTCTTGTTTTTGTATGGTTTGATTTTGTTCCGTTCAGTGACGCTTTTTAATTTGTGTTTTTGCCGCTGCCCCAATGATTTCATTCAATTTGGAAGAAGCCCTCTGTGTGCAATGATTTCCTGAAGGCTCTATGTAACCCTTTCCGTTCATTGGGCATCCCCTGTGCTGAATGAAACTGTCTTTAAATGAAAATAAGATGTGTCATGGTAGTAAAGAAGCTGGTATAGAAGTAAATTAGTTAACAGTATTAGTTGTGGGGTAGGTGACATGGGACACTTCGTAGCACCTCATTGTCTGCGATTGTGTTTTTACCTGTTACACGTTTAATGATCTTGTACTTTACTGAGGCAAGGTATGTCGGTGCTTAAATATACAAACAACCTAAAAGACAATACTAAGTTGTAACAGGCGAAACAAATCACCGAGAAACTTGTGCTACGAAACCTGCAGTGCCACGTTGAAAATGCCCGATTGTTGTTATTGGGTGATGGTTATTGCGATGGTGCATTTGTATAATAGATAATGCTATTTAGTCCCTTCACTACGACGACGTCTTTTGGAACTATATTCATGCTGTCTCCAAGCGATTTCATTCAGACCAGAAGACTTTCGCAACTGGGGAGGTGCAGGTAAGATTTTACCACATGGGCGCAGCAATTCCAACTGACCGTAAAGTGTCACGATGTTCAGGAAAACCATTTTATTACCTATTCAGTATGCGACACAGGCAGTTATCTCACTATCCTGTTCCAAAAACTTAAAATAAAAACAAAATATACATATTTTTGTGTGCTTAAGGAGGCCACCAGTTCCCCCGCGGCAGCCGACTGCACGCGTTGATTACCGACGATCGCGGCGACAGGATGCGTCAGTACATCAAACATCCAAGCTATGGAAGCCTTACGGTCCAGCCTATGCTATCCTATCCTAAGTGAGCTTAACCTAACTAGGGGCATCGCTCCCCAGACCCCCATGATTTTAACCACCTAGGATTTGCACTTCACCTAACCTAGCCAGAAAACTCCCGAATGCCTACCTATCAAGCCAAATCTCAATCCTAACTTACCAAGCCAAATCTAATCCATCCTGTTATATCCTAACCTAACCTAACCTATCCTGTACAATCCTATCCTATCCTGTCCTATCCTATCCTGACCTTACCTAACCTAGCCTAGCCTAACCTAACCTAACCTAAACTAACCTAAACTAACCTAACCTAACCTAACCTTACCCCAACCTACCTGTTCTGTGCTATCCTATCGTAACGTAACCAAATGAAATTATCCAAACCTAGCATATCAGCAAAGGAATTTGAAATTACGCCAAAATTAAAATGTGTGTTTGGCGAATTTGGCAGTAAGTTTTGCTCTTGGTGGTAACTTCGTCGGAGTGACGGTCTGCAACACACCATCTTTCCATATTTCTCAGTTAAAATGTAAAAAACCCAGTCTATAAAACAACATGAATAATATCATATGAAAGGCCCATTTCAATAGGATGTTTGGAAAGCCTGTGGTCGTGTGGTAAAGTAGTAAACAGGTTTGATATTGCCGTCATGAACCCCTTCACATCGAGGGGACTCTTCTGGCCTGAATATGCTCATCCAATAGTACGAAAAAAAAAAAATCAAAATCATCGTACCGAACGAGTTAACCCTTTCGTGTCAATTATTTAGAATTATTTACTCTACGGGGTAAGGACTTCTCGTGTTCAGGGGTTTACTGAAGGCTATACCAACCCCTCCCTTTCAAAAAATATCATGGAATGTGAATATAAACACTTGTAGATTACAAGAATCAAATATGTACCGGGTATTACATCTTCCGGCTGAAGAATTAGACCATGATTACAATTCATCTTAAGAATTTCACTCAGATGTCCTATTTTACTTTATTTATTTATTTATTTTTAATTCATGCTGCTATTTGAACTTTCTCAGTCCTTGCAGAGGCTTTTCGAATTGAAGGGGTTAAAAACAGCCTTCATTAGCCCTTTAGTAGGGGAGGTGTTTTTTGAGATGGATAAAATCGTGAGGTATTTGCAAGGATACGCTGAAAAGTACACCCCACCAAAAACATCCCAAACATGTGCACGGTGAGTGTCGAAATAAGCAGAAAGTTACTTGCCATTTTGTGATGGTTGGTATGCCTGATTGTGGAATGACGCACTTTGGAGCCATTGCGCAGGTACATGGTGCTGGGACTATTAATGACAGGATACTTGATAGGAGAACTGTTCTCAGATTCTTTGGTTACATATTTTATAATGCATATGGTAGTGCTTGTAGCGTTCAGATCCCTTCTGATGCACGTCGGACCGTATGGACAATCTCGTTTCTTGCTGCTTCGGACACACGAACTTTTCCTTTTTCAGTGCCACTAAAGTGAGGTGCACGAGGACTTTTTTTAGGGTTAAAAAAAAAGGGGGGGAGGGGGGGAAACCAGTCTCAGGAGCGGTCTACCCTCTGAGGCATTGTAGGAAAAGTATCATACTTCCGTGAGCCAACCATGTGAGCAACAGCCAATGAGCGACTAACTTGCATCCTCCTCGTGTTTACATGACGTGGGTCGTGGCTCCACCAATCGCGTGTGCCGTCTCGTTCAGTTCCTAGCCATCTTTTGTGTATTCTGTTGCCGTTGAATTTCTCTCTCGTATTTTGGTCAAGTTTGGTGATTTAAGTTACCATGGCGGCATCGGACCACGAGGGGGTGGATGGTATATACCTGTGCATGCTGCGAAGAAGTGTCCCAGCCAGGAGTGGAAATGGCAGTTGTAAAGCGTTGTTTGGGACGGGATGGTTTATGGTTTATTATACACACCGCAGCCCACCGCCGGAACAGTGCATGAAAGGCGCGGTGGAGTACAAACAACTCGACAGCATCGAAACAGCGGAGAAGATGACAAAAAACTAAAACCAGAAAAAAAAAATGAAAGCTAACACCCAGATAGAAAAGAGCACGAATCACACAGCACTTCAGTCCATCCCAGGCAGCACACTGAACTGGGTATGCAAGGCAACTGATGAAAGTTACACTGAGCTGCAAAACCACACGGTAATTCATTCTCCTTGACTTGGTCTAAATTTTCGTGCTTTTGCAGCTCATCGCAGTTTTCGTCCTTTTGCTGCTCATTCCATTTTTCGTCCTTTTTGCAGATTATTTCACGGAGGTCAGTGACGGAAAAGAACAGTGCAACAGCTCAACATCCTTCTCCATAGTATGCTTCATGACTGTCATTATATTCTTGTGTTAATATTTGGTTCCAACTCGGCATTAAGGTTAAAAAGATAACTATATTAGACCAAGTCTGAGTGAAAAGAGTATAAAAAGAAAGTTTCGGCTGCGTCTGGGAGTCAGGAATCAGTATGCAGAGTATATAACTGCAGATATAAAATGTCATGGAGCCGCCTGGTTATGTGTGACAGGAGGCTTCTTACCACCTCTTTCTTAGTGATTTACTTTCCACATTATGTATCCTTAACATCTGTCTTTTGTTTCATGTCACAGATGCACACAAGGTAGGGGGGTGAGTCGGCGGGGCTTCGCAGCATCTCGGCATATGACCCTGGCAGTTGCGCCGGCAGATTTTAATTATATTCAATATTCCTCGTAGCAGCTCTTTGTTAGCTATTTATTCTCCACATTGTACCTCAGTATCCCGTTTTATGTCACTGGTGCAGACAATGTTGATATTATGGTGACTGACTTTAACATAAATGCTAAATGTGTACTATACAAAATAAGTTGCTAATGAAGAGGTGCTACGAATACCCCCGTACGGCCGTGAATGTGACCCGGATGATGACCTCGGCTTTAGTTCATTCACCACAGCTTGTCGATTTTCGTAATTTTGCAGATTATTTCCGGTAGCTCAGGGGCAGAATACAGTGCCGTGGCTTTGCATCCTTTTAGTCCTTCTTCCTGACTAACATATTTTAGCGTTAATTTATTGTTATACCTCAGCATTCAAGGCGGATTGATGGCAGTTTCAGGCTAAGTTAGCGTGAAGAGATATAACAACCCTCCTACCCCTCTCCATTCCTATTCTCCCTCCCCTGCCCCCATCAAGTACTCCCTTCAGTACTGAGGGCATAAGTCTTCATCCAAATAGTCAGTCATTTCCTGTTTAAAGAAAAAAAAAAAAAAATGACATCATGGCCGGTCTCAAAATTCCCATCACCCATTGTCATATGCTATTTTTCATTTTTTTTTTCTTTCTCACTCCAGACACCTCTATTCAGCCTTGTGGAAATTTGTGGAAGTTGGGCAGTTACATAGAGCCTTCGTTAACTCTGGAATACGAGAATCCTTTCCCAAGTTTAAGCCGTGTGAAAGCAACAAGATTATACTGAATCAAGTAAAGGAGTCCACGGAATGGAACGCTGGTCAAAAGAACGAGGTGACTGCAATCTCGCCTAGTCTTGAAAATGTGTTGAAGTTGTTAAGATGTCGGCCACCTCCCTCAACGGTGACCAGTGTTCCTCCCCGCGGACGCCTTTAGTTGATCCATATGTTCCAAGCTTAGAGGAATCCCCGGTTAACATATGGGCAAAGCTGGTCCATAAATAAGGATTTTATTCCATTTTTACCTGTGATTTTTTTTTCAGGATTTTGGCAAACCTTCAAAATATATCGGCCTTTTGCACCACTTGGTGGCCCGAATCTTTGACTTCTGACGTTTCTCTATATGTGCAAAGCGCAGAGGAATCTCCGGTTAATTTTAAGCAAAATTGGTCCTCAGATAAGGATTTTATTCCACTTATACCGACGATCGTTAAAACTTTTACACGTCCTGTGTTGAATTTTTACATGCTTGTATAGCAAGATGGAATTATTACTTGATCATATGTACTAGATATGAATAAACCAGTGGACCGATAATTTTTTTATTTTAAATGTTTAGTAAAAAACTCACCAATAAAGTATGTGGCCACCGCAGTCAATGGGTTAATTAATGATTACATTAATTACCCTTACTAAACAGTCATCTGTGGTGGAAATAATTCTAGCACAAACATTTTTGCTGTGCTGTCCTGTGCATTAGGATACTAGCATCAGTTAGGTAATTATGATATTATGCTAATCAAGGTCTGCTAATTAGGTAATTAAGTAATGGTAGAGACGAACTGATGCCAGTTTTCCTTTTTTTCATTTTACTAGCACCTTCCTAGCAACATCGATTACTCAACTTTATCTTCATTTTAATTAAATGTAGTTATTGTATATGTCACTTGTGGTCCGATGAACCCCTGTCGACTTTATTAGATGGTATACGGGTATAATTAGCTCCTGCCTTTATTGGGTGTCATCATTACCTGAGCCCTGAGGGTGAATTATGGCAGAGGCCATTTTCACCCATAAAGCTGAGAACCTCACGCATGTTGATATAGCGTGTATTTTACACAAAATCATCCAGCGCACCATTTATGCATTATATATTATATGTCTGTTCATATCTATCTATCTATATCTGTTTATCTCTCTCTCTCCCTCTCACTGTATGTATATATATATATATATACAGTATATATATATATATATATATATATATATATATATATATATATATATGCAGTATAATGTGTGTGTACAAGTTTAGAGGGTGAAGTGCTTGACAGGGCACAACATGGAAGAAAGGTTGCTGGTTCTTTGAAAGCAGTGGTAAGGGACAGGGAAGTGAGCATGGAAATAAAAAAGTCGCTGCATGACAATATTGTGATACCAACTCTAACATATGGAAGTGAAGCTTGGACCTTGTTGGAGGGACACAAGTCAAGAGTGAGAGCAGTGGAAAGGAGTTATTTGAGAGAAGCGTGTGGAGTTAGGCTACATGAGAGACAGACTGACAAATGAGGAAGTGAAGGAGAGCGCTATGATGTGGATGTGATAGCAAGCGTTAAGAGAAATACATTGAGGTGGTTTGGCTATGTGGAAGGGATGGAGAATGAGAGACTAACCAGGAGGGTGTATGTGAGTGAGGTGGAGGGGGCGAGAGGAAGGGGGAGGCCGAGGATGAAATGGAGTGATGGAGTGGAAAGGTATACGAGTGAGGGGGGAGGGATGTGACCTGGGAGCAAGTCGGTGAAGTGGCATTGGACAGGGTAACATAGAGGTGATTTGTTTGTTGCCATGCCTGACGGGATTGAGGCGTCTGGCATTAGATAGAGAGGTTAGTGTGTGACAGTGTATGTGTCCCATGCAGCAAAAATAAAAAAATAAATAAAAATAAAATAAAAAATAAAATAAACTGGCTGTTGTTAGAATGCACGTAGAGCGCCCTTAAGGCTTTTAGAAATATTCATGTCATGCCACTATATATATACCAGTTTTGGGTGTGGGTGTCACAAAAAACTTGTCACCAAGAAGTCAAGGTCACACTGTTTTATTTTGGCAGGGAAGGTACAGTTTCATGGCCCATAAAGCTGGGGGGGGGGGGCATGTTTATTGGGGGAAATATAATTAACATCAGTGTGAGGGGCTAATTGTGTCGTTAATCAGGTCATTAACCCCACACCCTGGCCGCTCGTTATCCCCCGTTTGTCATATACCCGGGGATATTGAAGGGGTGCACAGGTAATTGCTTCTCTGATGTCTATGCCTTTTTGTATTCTTGATTGTGTGTTTGTTTCTTGGGATGTTGCTTATTTAGTCATTTTATCTTAGTCTTTTTTTTCATGTATGCCTTTTTCTCTGTCTTTAGGCTGTTTATTAATTTGTCAGTTTATCAGTGTTTGTATTGGCTTATTAATGTTTCTCACCTGTCTTTTTTATGAGGTGTATGAGTTTGGCCAGTTTGATTCTCTGTGGTATCTTATTTTTTTTTTTTTTTTCATCGTGTTCTTTTTCTGCTTGGGTGTTTGTTATTTCGGCTGTTTATCTTTGTTTTGACTGTCGAACTGTTTGTTTTCTCGATTTTCTTCTATTCACCTTTTATGTTTTTGCTGTTTGTTTTTGTTTTTTAGGTTATTTATTGTTTCGGCAGCTTATCTCGGTATCTGCATTTTTATAGATTTTATTTTGTTTTCTTTTCATTCAATCTCTAGCCCAATTTTTCATTCTTTTATTAAATTTTTGTGTCAGACCATCATCGGATTTATTTAATAATTTGTTTCCCCACCACCCGATCGTTTGTTGTATCTATCGCCTCACCACTGCATCTACTACTTTATCTATCATCCCACCACTGCGTCTACTACTTTATCTATCAGCCCAGCACTGCATCTATCACTATATCATCACCATTGCGTCTATTATGTGCTCGTATCTGCTCCGCTTAGTTCATTTAGCCACTCCTGTATTATCGGTCTTTTCATCTATCTAGCTATCTATCAGTCTGTTTGTTCATATTATCCTGTTATCGTTTTATTGTGTCAGTCTGTCTTCTGGTTTGTCTGTTACCCACCTCCATCTATATTTATCTTTCTGTCGACCACCTCTATCTCTGCCTGCTTCCAACTCCATCTATTTATCAAGGTCTATTTGTCTGCCTTTCTGCCCCACTGTCTACCTGTTTATCTATCTGTTTACCTCATCTGCTTACCCTCGCTGTCCATCAGTCTGCCCTCATCACCCTATCTGTCTACCACCTAATCAGTCGGTCTGCCTCCCCACCCCCTCTCTGTCTGGCTCATAACTATGTGTTGTTCAGTTAATTTCACTATCTCCTCTCCACCACCTCAGTCTATCTGTTTCTCGCTCTTTATCTGTATGAGTCAGTCTGTCTGTATTTCTATCAGTCCAACTGTCTCATAACTCTATACATGCATCTACCCCGTCTATCAACCCCTTTATCTTTACATATCCAACTATCTCAGCTGACGTACATTTATCTACCATATCTGTCAACCCCATTATCTTTTCATGTATTTGCCTCATCTGCCGTCAACTATATATCTATCATTTTATGTAAGGAAGAAGGAACCAAAGACTAGGAGCCCGCAAGATTGTCTCCTCCAAGAAAAAGTAAAAACGAGATGCCTGGACACACTGCGTTTGAAAGACTGAAGGTCGTAGACAGTAGGAAATAGACAGAGGAAGACAGTTCCAGAGTTGACCTGTTGCTTACATGAAGGACTGCAAGTATCGGTTAACTCTTGCTTTAGAGAGCTGGATGGAAAGGGAATGAGAGTTTGCTGCTAGACAGGTGCTACGCGCCGCAGTAGTGGTGGAGGGATGCAAGCAGATAGTTCAGAGGAGCGATAACCATTGAAGTAGCGATAGAAGAGAGATAAAGATGCAGCAGTGCGGCGAAGAGACGGAGGTTGAAGGGAGTCAGTAAGAGGAAGAAAGTTAATGAGAGGAAAAGCCTTTGAGTCCGCCTAATTAAGTAGAGCTGTATGTGGGGAGTCACCCAATACGTGAGAGTTGTACTTAGTACAGGGGCGAATAAAACCCTTCAATTAAGTCAACAACTGTGTAGGGGTAATGCACACCTAATCTCTAGGATGCAGATTTTATAAGAGTGGTAATATGATCTTCCGAAGACAACTCTGTGTTTATCTGTCTATTTACCTTTCCCACCTCAACCCCCTTACCTCATCCTCACCTACCTGCCTGTTGGTTTGTGTCTGTCTGTCTGTCTTTCTGTTTGTCGGTTTTGTATCTGCCTGTCTGCAGTAGTTGTCTATCCACTTGTCTGTGTTTATTCATATCTGTCTATCTTTCTGTCGATTTATCTACCTATCTACCTACCCACCCACCCACCCACCCACCTACCTACCTACCTATCTATCTGCCTACCTGCCTGCCAACCTACTTACTTACCCACCCACCTTCTTACCTACCTCTTCATCTACTTGCCTGCCTACCTACCTACGTACCTACATATATACTTACTTACCCACCTAGCAACCTACCTACCTACCTACTACCTCTCCACATCCCCCCTCCACACTCCCCTGCCCACCTCACCTGTTCCTCTCACGCTTACAAAGGCCATAACGCATTTAATCATCTCAGAGCGGGCGTTGGGCTTCTTCATATTTATCCCCTCATAATGGCCTCAACCCCCATTATTGTGTGCCCTGCCAAAAATGTGTGTTGCCGGGCTCGGAGCAATGGGGAAGGAGGAGAAATGGGAATGGAGGAGATGGGGATGGAAGAGAGTAAAGAAGGGAGTGGAAGGAAGGAAGGGTGAGGTTAGAAATGGGGATGGAAGAGAGTATAGAAGATAATGGAAGAAAGGAGAGGCTAAGTAAGAGGCGAATATAAATGGATGGAAGGAAGGCGGGAGAGGTTAGGTTAGAAGAGGTTGGAAAAGAGTAAAGAAAGGAATTGAAGAAAGGAGAGGCAAGGTTAAAAACGAACAGAGACCACGACACAGAACTGAGAAGGGGGGTTGAAAGCTGGGAATGAAAAGAAAAGAAAAGAATGAGGATATGCGTGAAAATGAGAAGGAATGGGAATGGAGGAAAGTAAAGGAGTAAAGAAAGTAGTGTAAAGGAGAAAAAGAAATAGAAAAGGAAGTGAAAAGAACCTTGAATGTAGGGGAGACATGAGGGTAGAGAAGAGAATGAATACGGTAAGACGCAAATAGTGGGATTAGAAGGACATGGATAAGAAAGAGCAGTGGAAGAATTTAGGGAAAGAAAAATGTATATTATGAAAAACGAAAATGGTAGAGAAGAGATATGGTGGCAAGAAAGGAGAAGTGAAGTGAAAGAGTGAAGGAGAAAGATAAATATGGAAGTGGAGAATGTTGAGAGGTAGAGAAGAGGTGTGGCAGGGCAAGGACGAAAAATGTAAGATTGGAGAGGGAAAGGGAGAGGAAGGTGGTGGAGAATAGGAGAGAGAGAGAGAGAGAGAGAGAGAGAGAGAGAGGTAGTGGTGGAGGAAAAAAGAGGAGATGGAGAAGGAGGTGGTGGAGAAGAGGAGGGAGGGAGAGGGAGTACGTGGAAAAGTGGAGCCAGGTGGAATCGCACAACTGGCATTAAGTACTGATGGAAAGAATACAGGATCAAAGCAGGTAACGTGGGGGGGAGGCAGTAGTCCTAAACCCAGGCTCATCTGGACGTGACGTGAACCCAGTGGACCGCAGGACAAAGGCCACTTTGAACGGGTGCTGCCACTGACCTTTTGTTGGGGTGATGTTGAAGGGCTGTCTGTGATGTAGTGAGGTGCATGAAGTGAGCTGGTGTGTTATGGCAGAGGGGGGGCTGCATTTCAGTACCGGTAAGGCAATAACTTTATGAGTTGTACTGGTAATGATTTTTTTTTTTTTAATGCAGAAAAGAAACCAAAGTCAAGAAGCTTTCAAGAGTTCTCCGTAGTGGAAAAAAAAAGAGCCAAATTCAATATTCGTTTATTTCGAGACGCCAGGGCACATTGCGTTCAAAAGTCTGGTGGTCGTAGGCAGAGGGAATACAGATAGGAAGACAGTTCCTTGAATGGGAGTATCGGCCAACTCTTGCATTTGAGAGATGGACAGGAAAGGGATGGGTTTGCTGCTAGACGAGTGCAATGCGTGTCACGGGGTTTTTATAATATCACGGTAATTTTGAAATATAAATGGTTAAATGTTATTTAAATTGATATTAATATTCAATAATATTGAAGAGCAGGGACAATGATTGTCTTACTAAATCAAACAACGATTACTTTACGCTGGCCTGCTTCGCACGATTCTCTCAGAACGAGAATTTACAAACTTTCTCAACAGTACACAGCAGAGACTAATTACTCACAATTGCTGAATTACTGTACTGTTAGCCTCTGGAGAAAGTTACATCACCCCTGACAATAAATAACTAATACTAATAATAATAACATCAGGTTCTTGCTGATGCATTAACTCCTGGCACAACGGATTTTAAGTTAATACAACAAGACTGGTCTAAGTACCAGTTATGGAAGCAAACGTTTATGCAAGCTAGGAGCTATATGGGAAATAAGCTTAATTATGGAGAAATGAAACAAGAGTTTACTTACATTAAGCTCAAGAAAGGAACTGTTAAATTTATTAATCACAAAAAATAAATTTAACGTTACAATTCAAATCAATTAAATGAGACGCACTCACTCACTCTCACAAAAGCTAAATACTTATGCCTAGGGAAAACCACCTTAACTAAGCTCTTAAAACTACAAAATACACAAAAGAAATACCAGTCGATGAATGCTATGTATCACCACTAAGGTGGGAGGACTGGATTAACTGTCTCAGTGGAGCTTGGGTGCTAGCGACCTCTCACACTTCTTGGAGCACAGGACCTTCCTCCGTCACAGCAAACACAAGACTCAATTCCAATACATTGTATGGGCAGGACGCAAGGCGTGGCTAACGGTTGAGGGAAGCAGAGGCGAACGATAAAGAAACAATTGTATCGCTCAGTAGCGCACTTAGTGACGTGCATTAAATCGGTCACTTTTGAAAGTGACGAATGATTTGAAAAGTATACCCCGAAATGGAGAGAGAAACGGTTAACTGAGCGATACACAGTGAGTTTTCCACTAATAGTTCGTGGCTTCTCACAAAAAGGAAATGTCGCGAATTGATTCGTGACAATGCGCTCGCCGTAATGCAATGCGCTCGCCGTAATGGAGGTGGGATGCAAGCAGAAAGTTCATAAAAGCAGTGACCATTGAAGTAGCGGTAGAAAAGTGACAACGATGCAGTAGTGCGGCGACAAGATAGAGGTTGAAGGGAATCGGTAAAAGGAGAGGTAATGAGACGCAAATCACTCGACTCCACCCTGTTGAGAAGATCGGCATGTGAGGAGCCTTCCCCCCTCCCCAACACTTGGGTGTTGTGCTCTACAAGGATCGAATAAAACCCCTGTATAGAGTCAACAGCAGTGCGAGGGGTAAAGAGCCATGGAGTCGGCTTAACACACCCAATCTCTTGGAAGCAGGTGCTGGAGGCCTTCTCGCGGTGGCACTGATATAGCTGGGCGGCTCTGCTGCCTGGTTATGTAAACAGCCCAACGCTCCCACCCTATCCTCTGAAAGGAGGATGGTGGACTGCAGGAGGGGGTGCACTTTCAGCCTGCAGTCTACTGGCTTCATATTCAGATGGACCTGGGGTTACGACAGCAACAAGTGGTAGTGAAGCAGGGAAGGTTGTTGTTGTTGTTGTTTTTGTTATTTTTGGCGGTGGTGGTGGTGGTGGTGGTGGTGGTGTGGCAGCAGGCCCATCTGAAAAGTTAACCCCCTGGACTGCATGCTCAAGTTGCTGTTTTCTTGCAGTCCACCGACCTCCTTCTGGGGGATGGGGAAGTAGTTGAAGAATGTTTGTATAACAGACAGTTTACCCGCCCTATTATATCGATGACACCACATTAAGGCGTTCCTCTGCACCACAGACAGGGAAGTGTTAAACTAATATGACTTCAAAAGGTCAGAAATGAGAGTAAAAGAGTGGAGAAGGCGAGGGTAGACACAGAAGAGGAAAGGAAAACCTGACCTTTTCGTGCCTATGAGGTCTTGTTTACTGTATTCTTAACACCACCACATGATTTTTGTGGATCTGTGCTGCACTCTCACGGCTCTGTCTTCGTCCGTAATACAGTAAGGTTCGGGGACTAGTGCTGCACACAGGATTCTAGGTGTGGTCTGACTAATGACGTACCGGTATAAAGCTTATGGATTTCCTAGGATGTTTTATGATCGAAGTTCCTTCGATGAAGGCGAACATTTTGTTTGGCTTGTTACTGGCTATTATACTCTGTTTTGAGTTTGGGGGGTCGTTTCTGACAAAAACTCCTAAAGCTTTCTGGTCCGTTGCTTCCGTCATTGGGTTATCGAGCATCCAGTATTCATGTTTAATATTTTTGCCACAGAGTGCATTACCTTACGTTTATCTACATTAAATTTCATATGCCAGTTTTAACTCAGTTTATTAAAACTTTCAGGTCATTTAGTAGATTCACAGTCCACTTTCGTACTTACTTTGCCCCCATTCTTCATGTCATCTGCAAATTTCGCCACCTAAAAAACGAGTCATTTTCTGAATCATTGATATAAACACATTCTCATTATTTGTTATATATCACTACACGCCGCTTGCGATTCGTTAACCAATCACCAGTTAATGAATTTTACATGTAAGAGAGGCCATGGACTTATAGATCTTCTAGTACACGTAGATGGGAGACTTAACAAACGCTTTATGAAAATCTAGGTAGATGACATTCTGTGGCATGTTAACGTCTCACTTATTTTAAGGCATGATCTGTTACTACGAAATCCGTGCTAATTATCTCTTATAAGAGTATGCATGCTAAGGAATTAGGTACTCGTAAGTTTATTTCAAACTATTTTTTCAAAATTTTACCTAGTTGTAACGTTGGGCCAGTTGGGTAGCTAATAATTTGTGGCGCCTTTTTACAATCCCTTCGTAAAAGATGGGAGATAATATATTAGCGAGCTTCCATTGATTAGGTACCCTACATTCAGATAATGATTTATTGAATATTTTAGTTATAGGAATGACTTTAAAACAGGCAGTATGCGAGGAGATATCTGGTCTGGACCGGTCGATTTGTTTGTTTCCATTTTCTGAAGATAATTTAATATATCACGTCCTGCCACCTCGGTGATTGATGATTTATCATCTTGTGGTTCTGAGAAAACCGATTGTGGGATGGGATATATATTTTTTTCTTTTGTGAAAACACATTGGAAGGAGTCGTTCAGTAATGTTGCTGTTTGTTTGCTTATCGTGAGTTAGATCGCCTTCCGACTTTAGGAAGGGGTCTGTGCTATCTTTTTAATTTTTCTTACTCCTCGTATACTGGTAAAAAAAAAAAAAAAAAACGAATTAGGGTTTGACTTTTCTTCACGAGAAATTTTGGCCTCAGTAGCGTTTCGTTTTCTGAATATATACTTTTTGTACATTGCTGTTATAATTTAAAATATTCGGTAGTCATCATGATTTCCAGTACGTTACTTTTCTCTAGCGACCAATATTTTTCGACAGCCAGGCTGGTCCCTCCTCAGGTACCGTAAAATTTTACTCTACCTCAGGTAACCTTAAAAAAAGTCACCAAAAATACTTACCATAACTTTATTGAAAGAACCACCTGTATATAAGTTCTGTAGCCCTTTTTCATCAGTTTGGTGCAAATGTATGAAAATATAAGTGAAGAAATATTGTAAGGAAAAGTAAACAGAAAAACTTTGACAAATTCTATACCAGCTGAAATTAGTGGCTGCCATACCAAAACTGAAATGTTCCACCAGTTTTCTGTCATTGCCTCCTGTATGCTAATGGCCAAAATATCCCTAAAAAGAAAGAGAAGCACATGTCATTATAAATCATTTTTGTTATGGAAGATATATCTGGAAAAAAAAAAAAAGGTAACGTGGGGTCTACTGGACCCCTAAGGCCCTTTAGCGCAAAACTAGAGCCAAATCTCGAACTGACCCCATCACCTCCCAAAACTACTCTACGAGTCAGGAAGGTAGAGGGAAAACCAGATCACAAGACCTTATATGCAATATATGAAAAACACGAAGAAACTCTGCCTGGGGACTGATAGACCCCAGGTGACCTGAGGGGGGTTAATGTGATTATTTTTTCAGATAATACTCGGCATATTTTTTCGTTCGATGCACATCAGTCGATTGCTGAATATTTCTCAAATTTCATTGAAGTAATTTACTAGTACTAACTTATTCCAGGTGGTATTGGTAATTACCAGTACATTTCTGATGCCATTGAAGTTTTTTCTTATTTTTTTTTTAAGGAGACGTTTGCTCATGCCACTGAAGTAAGTTTTTAAAAGTTAGGAAATATAATGCAATTGTATATTGGTTTTACAGTTTATGTTAATCTCAATTCTGTTGATAGTATGATCGCTTTTCCTACAATTTTCACCAACATCACACAAACTTATCAAATCAGTGACAGTAAGTTATTATCATGCGTCTGTGTATGCACTACCTGACTTAACAATGCATCACCTACCAGTTCTGACAACTCGTTTCCTTTTCTGTCAGCACCCGAGTTTTTCCAGTCGATAATTAATTATCCAAACCCCCTAAAATAACCCCTACATTGTTTTCTGTTATTGTTACTACTTCGTCATGCAATAATTCATTTATTTTCCTCCTGTGACTAAGACAGGAAGAAATCAGTAGGATAGAAGTTGTGGAAGCAATGAAGAAAGTTAAATCGGGGAAAGCCCCAGGAATTGATGGAGTGTGTGGTGAAATGCTGAAGCATGGGGGAGAGATAGTAGTAGAATGGATGTGGAAGATGTGCAGATTGGCCTGGGAGGAAGGTAGAGTCCCGGAGGATTGGAAGTCAGGTATAATTATTCCCTTGTACAAAGGAAAAGGGGAAAAAGAAGTGTGTGGTAATCATAGGGGCATTTGTCTTCTTAGTATAATAGGAAAAGTGTATGGTAGGATACTTATAGACAGAGTTAGAGAAAGAACAGAGAAATTAGTTGGAGAAGAACAGGGAGGATTTAGGAAGGGAAGAGGTTGTGTAGATCAGATATTCATTCTTAGATCTTTAGTGGAAAAGTTTCTAGAGAAGGGAAAGAAGTTGTATGCAGCTTTCATGGATTTGGAGAAAGCATATGACAGGGTGGATAGACAAGGATTGTGGAAAGTGTTAAGAATATATGGAGTAGATGGGAAGTTGTTGAATGCTGTGAAGAGTATGTACGATGGTGCGAAGGCTGCAGTGCGTGTGGATGGTGAACTAAGTGAATTTTTCTCTTTGAAAGTTGGTTTGAAACAAGGATGTGTCATGTCTCCATGGTTGTTCAATCTGTACATGGATGGGGTAATTAAAGAGGTACAAGGTAGGGTAGTGGATGTTGGAGTGGCCCTGGTGAGAGAGGATAGTGTTTGGAAACTCCCTGTACTGTTGTTTGCAGATGATACTGTGTTGTTGAGTGAAGACGAAGGGGAGCTGCAAGGCTTGGTGGATGAGTTTGAGAGAGTGTGTAAGAAACGGAACCTAAAGGTGAATGTAGGGAAGAGTAAAGTGATGGTCTTTGAGAGAGGTGAAGTTAGTGAATGTACAGCGAGGTTAGATGGTGAGGAATTGGAAAATATGAGTACGTTTAAGTATTTGGGTAGTGTGATGAGTAAGGTTGGAGGTTTGGAGGGTGAAGTGCTTGAAAGGGTACAGCAGGGAAGAAAGGTTGCTGGTTCCTTGAAAGCAGTGATAAGAAACAGGGAAGTGAGCATGGAAGTGAAAAAGTTACTACATGACAGTATTGTGATACCAACTCTAACGTACGGAAGTGAAGCTTGGACATTGTTGGAAGGACACAAGTCAAGAGTGAGAGCAGTGGAAATGAGTTATTTAAGAGGAGCCTGTGGAGTCACGTGGAGAGACAGGCTGACGAATGAGGATATAAAGGAGCGTTGTGGTGTGGATGTGGATGTGATAGGAAGCGTTATGAGGAACACACTGAGGTGGTTTGGCCATGTGGAGAGGATGGAGGGCGAAAGACTGACGAAGAGTGTGTATGTGAGTGAGGTGGAGGGGGGAAGAGGGAGGGGGAGGCCGAGGATGAGATGGAGGGATGGGGTGGAGAGGTATATGAGAGAGGGGTGTGTGAGTTGGGAGCAGGGCAGTGAAATGGCGGGGGACAGGGCGACTTGGAGGCGATTTGTTTGTGGCCACCCCAAACGGGATTGAGGCGTCTGGCAATAGATAGATAGATAGATAGACTAAGACATTCTGTATACTACACCGAAAAGACTGGGTTTGTACTCTGTGAAAATTTTGGTATATAAATAATCGTGTGTTTCAAAATCCATTTTACTTGTTCTGCATTGCAGTAAGCTATGTCATTTTTTATGTATATTAGAGCTCCCCCGTTGATTTTATGCATTTGCAGTTTTTCAGGTATTTTACAGTTTTACAGGGACACTTCTCCAGTAAGGCACTTGTTACTAGGCTTTAACTCTGATTCTGTGATCATAATTTTGTCAAGATTTTTGGCAGTTGGGTAAGTACTTAACTCGTCCCGCATTGAAACAATACTTCTCGCGTTCATCGACATGGTATTCATAGTGTGGCTGGATCTGTACTAGTAACAGCGAGAAGTGGAGGAGAAGCGCCTCCCCTAGTGTGGGGTGGGGAAAGGGTTGTCCATTCCTCATTGCTGGTTGGTCAGAGAAGTTTGGCAGAATGGAGACGTGTGGGAGTACTTATATTTTTATCTAATATTTCCTACGTACAGCTTATTACATCATTAACTTAGTCTATTCATTATATTGAATAGGCTGAATATGCTTTCACAAGGACCCATCAGTATTAAGAACACTTTATGAAAATATTCAGATTGATGGGAGTAAAAGGTCTTTCTAAAATGTGCGCGACAGAAGTCCTGTCCTGACATCAGCCACCCACCATCTATACAGTCAACAGTTTGATCCCCATTGTTCCCAAGTTTTATACATTGGCTACAACATTTTATAGGCGTCTGTGAACTCGACGGTACATTGTAATAATTGTAGATGTATATGTTGATGTTCGTGAACAGAAAGGGTTATATAAAATTGTATCAACAGTAAAGCCTTAGAAATGGAAAGCAGTGAACACCCATAGCCAAAATCAAAGCATACAGTCGGACAAGCAGACGAAGCGGCCTGGTTGGTTAGGTGAGGCGGAATGGGTGAGAAGTCACACGGTGGAGAGAGAGAGAGAGAGAGAGAGAGAGAGAGAGAGAGAGAGAGAGAGAGAGAGGTCTTTCCAGCATGGATGGTACCTCTCCATTGATCATCAAATGATCTCCCGACCTCACCTAGCCACGTCCCACCCCATCACCAAACAATCATATGCATTCAGGAGAGATGAGAGTGGGCTGGGCTTCTCCGCCACCTCTCTCTATTACGAGTATAGTAGGACTGTGAGACATACTAAAATTATCCTTGTTTAATCGTTTAAATCCTCAGTAGAATTAACTGGGAGCAAGGCAGTGAATTGGCGGGGGACAGGGGCAACATGGAGGCGATTTATTTGTGTCCATCCCATACGGGGTTGAGGCGTCTGGCAATAGATAGATAGATAGACAGAATTTGCATCACTTATGAACCACTTGTGACATCCCCTTCTTCCTCACAAGTCCCTGATTGTCTACTTGTACCTGAGGTGACGTCAGGTCTACCTGACTCATCTGCTGCTGTGACCACATCTCACATATCCTACCACCATTAGCCTCAGGGATTCAATTGTTAACAGCTATACGGTTATTTCCAGCTCCCTATACCCTACCTAACCCTGCTTTTCCTACCCTGTTGAGGTGAACTCTACGCTGCAAGCTCCTGTCATCACTAAAATTGTTCCAAACCGATAAACATCACATCCTTCTTATCCTACACAGACCATCAAGCCTACCGTACTATTTATTCCTGTCTTTCTTCTGAGGATCACATAATTAATGTCAAATCTTGGTAGCAAACTGCAAATACCTATCTTCATGGGGCCTTCCCTGAGCTTCCTTGTAAAGTTCCTGTACTCCCCAAGTGTCTCCTCTGACCTGCCTGAAGGATATTGGTTCATTGTTCAATGAAGTGTTGGCGTGCCATCAGCTCCGTCACATCTAGTATCACCCAGGAAAGCGAAAACGCTTCCTCCCCGAACACTTAACAAAATTCCTTCTCTTTATTCCTCATCATTGAATCGCTGTCAAGTATGAGACTAGGCTTATTCTGCACTTCATCTTTAGAATCTAAAACCTATTCCAAATAGTTACACGCCTTGCATCCTCGCTTGACTGACGATAAGCCATCACACTATCATCTAGCCTGGTCTCAGTCTTAACAATCCTAATTTCTAAGTTAGCCTCCTTGCCAAACACTTCTGTTTACTTTTACTCCACAAATATTGCCGTAGCACTCACCATATCAGCCTCATTTTCCCAGTCTTTCAACCTGTCACGCAGCACGTTAGGTGCCTTACTGTATTTCCTAATATCTAAACTAAACCTACTCGCTAACTTTCAAAACAAACAACACACATAGTCAACTTTTTTCATCAAGAAGTTTAGTAGCTCCTTCGAGCACTAGGAGCAGGAGAATCGTTGGGCAGGCGCCATCTTCAGGGGGGCTTGGGAGCTGTCGAAAGTAGCTACATCTTCACCTGAGCAGGTCATAGGTCAGACTGAAGATTGATTTTTTAACTGTACACTTCGAGAAGTCCATCCTTGAAAAGAAGCAAAAATTGTCTTTGTAGGGAGAGGGTTACAGGCTAACGCTATTAGCACGCGACGCCTTTCTAATTTTGTTCGTGTTATCTCCATGTGATGATAGCGTAGAGGATACTGACTTGAAGGTGTTTGACAGAGCCTTTGTTAACCTCTTTCGCAACGAGAGGTCTCTTTTACGACAAATGATGCCTGACGGCTGTAGAAATATGCCATACTTTTCTCTGTTTTTGCGTTGGTCAATGATTGCAGTCTCAACAATAGATTATCACGAAGAAGTGATCTGGAAAGGATGTAGAGCCACAGCGTTGCTTAATTCTAGCACTGAACAGCGTGAAATTTAAGTAACAGAAGGACGAAAATCTGGACCATGTTAAGGTAAAAGGATTCAAGAATATCGTTACTGTAGTCAAGGGGTTAAAAAAAAAAAAGTCAAAGGGTTAAAAAAAAAAAAAATCTCCGCAGACCCTTTCATGACAAGAGGAACCTTTACGTGTTTTATTCTAGGTACTGTCAGACGATTTAATTCAGCTCAGAAGTTAATGGATTCCAGTCCACCAAAGATTAAGAGAGCATGTTGTGGTGGTAATAGTAGTGATAGCAGTGGTGGTGGTGAAGGTGGTGGTGGTAGTCCGAGGCTCATCTGAACGTAAACCTTGTGAACCGAAACTAACGCTCCAGTCCACCATCTTCCTTTCGGGGTTGGAGGGGACGGGGATTCAGGAGCGTTTTTGCATCTAGGCAGGTCCTCTCCAGCTCCGAGAGCATATAATAAAAATATCAAAAGGGAAAACTAAACAAAGGAAATGAAAAAGGGCTTTAAATCGCTTTATCCGCCTTCTTTTGTATCTTTCCTAATTACAGTGCACAGTGACAGACAGTATAAATAGAAGCTGTACCTTTGTCCAGCCTGTAAATAAAAAAAGACAAGATACGTATCCCGCCTTTCCCCGTCCTGTGTTACGAAAATGTCAAGCGTGGCTCTCTTTGTTTACACTGTGACTACGCTCGTTGAGTGACCCTTTCAACGTTATGCTCCGCCCGGGGCCCCATATTGAGCTTGGGAGCGAGTATTAGTAAATTGAATCGGTAGGTTAAACTGATATGGCGGTAGACTTGGATATATTGCGCAATAGATAGATACAGTTAGATGGAATTTATTTCCATTTAGAAATAGGGTATTGCAGCTGTTGTTAGATAGGAGTTAGATATTTAAATGCGGTGTTGTATTTACTGCCAGAAATAAGATTTTGTAGCTGTTAATAGATAATAGGTATTGTTACATATATATTACATTTGACCACTTCACCACGATGGCGTACTGTATTTCGTTTATTATTCTTGGTACCTTCAGGTATATTCAACATAAAGAGAATCGAATGAGTAGAATACAGACTTCATTAATTCTATCAACTCCAAACCCCGTCAGAGAGAGAATAGACAGTGAAATAAGTCATGATAGGGAAGGGATGTTGGTGTATAGGAGATAGCGACATGCAAACAGGGTGATGAAGGCACTGTTTAATAACAGATGTTTAGAATAGGGATAGATTGCAAGTAAACAGACAGATAAGTAATAGAAAATGTTAGGATGTTGAGGCTGCCGACGGATGTTACGTACAGTGATAAACGGAATGTTGATGGGAAGAGGAAATATAGATATAAATAGATAAACAGACAGGACGATATGGATGGAATACTGATAGACAGGTGGACATGATGCTGCAGAGACTGATAAACAGAAAGAATGTAGTGAATAACGGTAAATACAAGTACATGTCAGTCGGTAAGTAGTGGTCGATTGCATAAGGTGCTCGTGGGTTCAGATCTTGACTGTTGCATTAATCTTTTGTGTGAGTTTTAACCCCTTCACCACCTTGACGTATTTTGTATTTCATTCCTGCTACCATCACACAATTTGTTCAGCTTGGGAAAGAGTTCATGTATGAAAGGTGTTAGTGAAGGTTGTATGTGGCATTACCCTTTCCTTACGATGGGTTTCTTTTTAAGTGATTCTGATTGTTCAGCAGATAACAAGTACAAAATAGGAATGATGTCAGTACAAAACAGGAATGATGTCAATACAAAATAGGAATATGTCGATACAAAATAGAATCGATGTCAATACAAAATAGGAATGATGTGAATACAGAATAGGAATGATGTCCATACAAAATAGGAATGGTGTGAATACAAAATAGGAATGCTGTCAGCGTACTCAAAGGATGAATGGAAATTGAATATAATGCCTCCATCACAAGAGCTCTCCATTAAACTGAATGAAATCGTGTAAGAGCAGGAAGGACGTCATCGTAGAGAAGGGGTTATGTACAGCAAACGCCAACATAGCGAAGTAAGTGGATGTGAACCCTCCTCAGGCACATGACTTCTTTTTTTCTTTTTTCTTTTTTTCTTTTTTGCTGATCAGCACCAGGCATTTTTATTCGGCTTAGGAGAGAGATTTCGAACTGAAGGAGTTAATAAGTAACTTCAGGTAACCCCTTCACTGCCAGGACGTATTTCTCATTTTGATCAGACTACCGCAAGACTAAATTAATTAATGTTGGAGATGTGAAGGCAATCTAACCCTACCACTTCGAATAGTTTATCCAAAACTGAAGAGGATCGTCAAAATATAGCGAGAATAAATTACATGACGTCTTGTTGAAAGGGTCAAGAATCCGTAATTGTATCGCTTGGCTTAGGTAATCATATTGCTCGACAAATTAATGGAATTAGTAGTCAGCTTCCGCATAGAGTGTTTACCTCCTCAAATAACCAGGTTCGCTACTATGAAAGCTAAAACGAAATGGTGCGCAGCGTGATTAGCCTGTGAGCTGAAGGATTTTCCGCCGCGGGGCTCTGAAATGAATGTTTGTCGGATATTAATGTTAATGGCTTACCGAAGGACGGGATTGGCCTCGCTAAGAAATTACACATTAATAACCCACTCGACATCAAAGGCGGCTGATATTCCTGAACTATCTAATTATCAAACAGTATCTGATTTTGTTAATAAGCCCCTTCACTGCGATTATTTTCTCCTCAGGTGAATGAAATCACCTATATAGTCGGGATAAAATCTAGTCATTTGATAATCGACGTAACTTCAAAGGCTTCTATTACTGCCGTTACGACCCGCCTATTTAGTGAGTATATATGATTTATGGTGGTGGAGAGGGCGCCTGCACGCGGTGGCAACTACTAGGCTGTGGAGTTGCCTGGTCATACAAACCTCTCTCACTTCCCTCCCTAACGCCCAAAAGTGGATGGTGGACTGCAAGAAGAGGGCAAGTGTAGCCTGCAGTCCACCAGGTTCACGTTCAAATAAGCCAGACGTTTCAACAACACTACTACTACTACTACTACTACTACTAGCCTCTTCAGCATATTCGTAGCTTCTCGTCTTTCATTTAATTAATCCAAATTATTATATCCAGCTGAGAGTGAGTCATAGGAGCCTGAGTGTTAAGCCTAAATTTTATAAACTGTGCAGCGGGTCAAATCATATTACTGAATGTATATGTTGAAAGCAAATGGTCAAGCATCCCCCCTCCCCTCTCTCTCTCTGTCTCTCTCCCTCTCTCTCCCCCCTCCATTTTTTCCGTGCTGAAGGTAATCCGTTTATGAGTTTGATGGTGCAGGAGGCAAAGGTCGGTAGTTAAGGGAAAGTTTGGTTTGGTATTAGTGAAAGAGAGAGAGAGAGAGAGAGAGAGAGAGAGAGAGAGAGAGAGAGAGAGAGAGAGCGGAGTGACGAATTATTGAGGGTAAGAGAGAGCGAGGGAATGAATAAAGGTAGGGAGGATTGAGAGAGAGAGAGGTGGGGGGGTTGGCAAATTATAGAGGGTAAGAGTTTAAGAGAGAGCGAGGGAATGAATAAAAGATAGGGAGGATTGCGAGAGAGAGAGAGAGAGAGAGAGAGAGAGAGAGAGAGAGAGAGCGTGAGTTTTAGACAGTACGTAAGTAGATAGGTAGATATTCAGCAAAGTATGTTTGATTTATTATTGATGGTCCGTATCTCTCATTTGTCTTCTCATAGCATTTCTTTTTATAATCCAGTTACCACCTATCTCATGTAATAATACTCGCCAGGCCTTTTCAGTACGATGACGTCTGTTTTACTTTATACTGGCTACCCCCAAACAATTTCATTCAGCTTAGAAAAAACTCTTGTAATGAAGGGATTAATTAAAAACCATCTCGTTTACAACCTATCCCACACACCCCTTGACTACGAGTGCCCCTCCCCCCTACGTGCCTAATAAATCATCTATACTCTTTTCACCTTAACTTGGCCTAAAGTTCCCACCTTTCAGTCTTGAATGGTGAGCTCTAGCATCAGGCAAGATGAGCTGTGGAAGAGATATTATGTAGAGTGGGAGTATTTTTTTAATTGCCACAGGACTACGAGATAGAACATGCAAAATGACGACAATCTTCGCCAGGTTAAGGTGAATGAACTATAGTTTGTATTTAGAATTTGATATAAACAACATAGCGCTGAAGGGAATATTAATGCTTCGTCGCTTAAATGAGATAAATTATCCCATAGCTTAATAAAATCGCCCGACGGGTGCAAAAGTAACACGCAAAAATTATTCTCGTGCCAGAGGGGTTAAGGTGAAGCGGAAGGATATAAAAACATGGAAATAAGAGATTGAGAGAAAGAAAATAGAAGTAGGCAAGAGAATAAAATTAAGTTGAGAGAAGATTAACTTCTTCAGGCCGACGATGCCTTCAAATTAAACCCAGTCACCGCCAGACAAGCATAATCAGCATAGTGATCTGTCACAATGAGGGATTAGTGAATATTGTAAGTACAGCAAACTTGTCTGGTTCCAGTCCCACCCAAGTAGAATACAGTGGTGTGAGGGTAGCAGGAATATAGTATCAGTAGGTAAGGCGGTACTGTATTGAAGTGTCGGACCAATTAACTCGCTGTACTGAATGGGTTATTTTTACCTTAGGAGGGACTTTTCGAACCAGAGGGGATAGGTACTGCCTTCATTAGCACCCCTAGGTCAAAAGATATTCCCAAAGTCAGATACACTCGTCTGAAGATATCAAGAAAAAATAAGTGTTGAAGAAAATGTCTTCATTACGGTGACTTTTTTTTTTTTTTTTTTTCATACTTGTCACCGGCAGACATATTCAGGTTAGGAGAGTCAGTAGAGAAGCGTTGATGAAGAGTATCAGGTTTCTTGAATATGATAGTCTCCTAAATCGAAAATAATGGTATAAGGGCAGCAAGAACGTAATTCGCCTAACCTCTTCAGTTCCATGACGTCTTCATTATTCCTGCTGCCACCAGACGATTTTACCAAGTTACAGTGCACCTCGGTTAGTGAAGGAGTCAGTCAAGGCTATAGGGCATCTAACTCCTTAAGCTTGAAGTCTCCTAAGCTGAATAACATCGCCTGAAGGTAGGACGAACAAGAAGGACCCCTCAGAGTGGAACACCCACGCCCGTCAGTTGGTGTTAAGGCTGAACATTTGATTTTGCCCCAGAGCCTGACCTTCGACTGATTCTCTAAATCAAATGGCATCATCCTTGCCTTACCCTCAACACGTCCACCAGGTCTGATTTAAATTAAGTCGGATAAAAACTGTGAAAGTTGGCGTACTCGTTCACCTTTGACCTGTTGTTATTAAAAAAAAAAAAGTAGATCAGCAGCTGGAAAGACTCTCAACCCTTTACTAAATTTTATAAAAGTCTGATGAAAACTGAACTATTTTGTTCACACATAGACACACCTCGAGTAAAACAACACCCGGCTTGCTTTACTGCGCGCGGGGATGTAATAATATAAAAAATGTCATGGGAGTGAAAGGGTTGAAAAAAATGGCAGCGTAGTGAAAGGATTAATATAGGAGGGAGAGGGATGACGGGCGCAGAGGGGCGAGAGTGAGAGCAAACAGTGGAGGTAAAGGTTAGAGAGAGAGAAGGGGAGGGAGGGGGATGTAATGGGTGTGAGTGAGATGCGGAAGTGCGAAGGGTGAAGGGACAGTGAGGGAAAGTTACATAGATACAGAGAAATTTATATTCTTACTCGTGGTTTGGCTCAGAGAGAGTGGTGGGTGGGGAGAAAAAAGTAATGAGAGGGAGGGGGGAGACAAAAAAGTAAAGAGATGTAGGGATGACAGAGAGAGGGGGGAGAAAAAAAATAGAAAGGTAGGGATGAGAGAGAGAGAGGGGGGGGAATTAAAGAGAGGGCTGGATGAGAGTGAGGGAGGTGAGGGGTGTCAGTGAAGCGGTGAGGAATGAGGAGGGGGATGGAGGGTTTTTAGGAGAGAGAGAGAGACGAGGACGGGATGTTAACCTCCCCCCCCTGCCCACCCGAACTAATGAGGATACAAGAGCAGCCAATCACTTTATCACACTCTCCACCAACACTGCTTTAAAAATCTCTCTCTCTCTCTCTCTCTCTCTCTCTCTCTCTCACACACACACACACACACACACACACACACACACACACACACACACACACACACACACACACACACACACACACACACACACACACACACACACACACACACACACACACACACACACACACACACACACACACACACACACATCCATCCATCCATCCATCCATCCATCATTCAATCCTACGTTGCACCATTAGGAGCTTAGGAGCCCTGTGCTAGGCAAGTTGGTCCTGACATTTAAGATGAGAGTGACCAGCCTCACTCATCCCTGAGTGGCATTACGTGAGCAATAACCCCAACCACCACTTGGATATAAACCTTCACCGGCTCAATCCGATTGGAGTGCCGTAATTCCCACTAAACCACGAGGCGCCAATATATATATATATATATATATATATATATATATGTGTGTGTGTGTGTGTGTGTGTGTGTGTGTGTGTGTGTGTGTGTGTAATATGCATCATCATCACCATCATCATCATCATCATCAGCAGCAGCAGCAGCAGCCATTGCAAGTCCTCTGCAGAACAAAGGCCTCCCCCTGCATCTCTACGAATTCCTTGACTGAGTCAATCTCTGCCGTGTTTTCCCTGCAAACTTCTCTATCTCATCTCTCCACCTGTCTGGCCTCTTTCTGCAACGCTTACTCTCTCCTGGCTTCCAGTCAGTCAGCCTCTTGTTCCATCGGTTATCCCTTGTTATTGCCACATGACCTGCCCACCTCCGTTTCTGTTTTTTATAGCTTCTAAAATGTTTTTGGCTGTAGTCTGCTCTGTCACCCAAGTTGATCGCTTCCTGTCTCTCAAACATTTTCTCAACACTGACCTTTCCATTGCCCTTTGAGAAGGGATTAGGTTGTTATCCATTGATTTTGTCAGTTTCCAGGTCTCACAGCCGTACTTTATATACGTTTAGTTTCATACATAATGGCATGCTGCCTATATATATATATATATATATATATATATATATATATATGTGTGTGTGTGTGTGTGTGTGTGTGTGTGTGTGTGTGAGTGCGAGCATATATATATATATAATATATATATATATATATATATATATATATATATATATATATATATATATATATGTGTGTGTGTGTGTGTGTGTGTGTGTGTGTGTGTGTGCGTGCGTGCATATATATATATAATATATATATATATATATATATATATATATATATATATATATATATATATATATATATATATATATATATATATAATATATAAATCTGTCTGTTTCTCTTGCCCTCTCCCTGGCTCTCACCGTACCTGCATCGTGCGTCCATTAATCAGCTTAAGGTGTGTAAGGCCAGTGTCCACATCATGAGATCGCAGCCAGGTGTCTCTGTAAGAGGTTCACATCTCAGCACGTTGCTTCTCACCATCTCATGCTGTTTTATTCTCCTTGGTTACTGAAGCACTCCATAGTCGGGTTCTTTTCGCATGACAGTAATCTGTAAGCCGTTTCAGTTACGATGTTGGTTAAGTGTAGTTGTCAGAGGGATTGCTTGATTAGTAACCAAGGAGACTCAGTTCTTCCTCATAAGTAAGGTATATAGCACTTCTTGCAAGCTCGACTTAGTGTTCAAGTAGCTAAGTTCCGTCAGATGAAAAGGAACAGACTATACTATCTCCTCCTTAACCCCTTCCCCATGATGTCATGTTTATATATTTTGTCGTTGTTGCTATCTCGAGACAGTTTTATTTATCGTATGAGTGACCGTGTGTAGTGCAGTGGTAAAAAAAAGGCTGCATCTAATCCCTAGAGGCCGGAAAATTTCTCCCTGTTTTAATAAGATCGTTTTGGAGGTGGCGAGATTAATGTACGAATGTATCATGGGACTGAAGGAATGACTAAGTTATTTCTGCATACAGTACAGCACATATCATCCTTGTTTGTATGTAGTCTGTGTCAGTAATGAAAATAATTGAATGATATACAAGAATGTGTTTAGGTGCAATGCCCAATATAAATTTCGAAGGAACAGGCGCTATCAAGGCTGATGGTGCGTCCTGGAGAAATGTTGATAAAGGATCCTAACCAGGCTGCAGAATAAACAAGTCTATATGACGGGTAATATATGAGTATCAAATAACCTTTACTTCTATTTTTGTCGCTTTAATATTCACTTTAATATGACTGTGAATTGTTTGGTAGGTGTATAAATGACGCCAGATGGGACATGGAAACCTAATTACACACTGTGTAAGCATACGGTACGAACCTAGATCTTTGGAGTTCGTCCAAGGCTAGTAATCTCAGTCATCTAGCATCTCTCTCTTACCTGTATATTACTTTACATGACTCACTAACACTCTCTGATATGTTATTTATGCAAGCTGTGTCATTGCTGTTATGTTGTAAATAAATGGAATATCAGTGTTTACGTTTAGGTTAGTGAACTGTGACCATGCAAGCGTAAGTCATTTCACCCGATGGCAGTTAATTTTGAGCTGTTTTCCTACTGGTATGTAATATAAAAAATAAATCGCATAGGAAAACGTGCTAGAAAGCCTCCATGTCTCCAAGAATACGTCCTCTGATCTCTCCCGGGTCTCAGATTTCCCTGCAAAAAGAGGGAAGCAAAGGCTGAAATGATTCTGGGTCCTACCTGCCAGATTTACAGCAGCTCGAGTTAGTATATGATGATGATGATATGATGATGACGTCAGTGTGAATGTGATGGTGGTGGTGGTGATAAACGTGGTAGTATTAGTGATGGTGATGATGTTGATGATAAAGAAAGCGATGATGATGATAACGATGGTCGTAATGGTGATGTTAAAGGTGGTAGTGATAAGAATGGGGTTGTGTTAATGGTGCTAATGCAAGCCATGACGATAACAGTGATCGTAATGGCGATAAAAAAAACTGGATAATTATAATACTGGTGACGGCGATGCTGCTGCTGTCAACAGTTTTTGTTACTGAGCAACAGTCCTATTTTTTAAAACACCATAAGGGCAATTATCAAAACATCAAACACCTGCATTAACAGATCCGTAACATTTATTTATTTACTTCCGTTGGTGGTTTTTATTGTCATTTATTATTGTACGTTCTTATTTATCAATGTCCATTTGTTATTTATCGCCGTACTTAACCTCTTCAATCCGGTGACATTTTATCGATGTCTTCTTGCTGCCCTCAGACGGTTTTATGCAGTTTAAAGAGATGGCTTTAAAGAGACGATTTTATTCGGTTTAAAAAAATGATTTTAGGCAGTTAAGAGACGATGTTACCCAGATAAAAGGGACGATCTTACTCAGTTTAAATAGACGATTTTAATAAGTTTACTGAGACTATTTTACTCTGTTTAAGGTGATTTTTACACATTAAGAGAGACGACTTTATATAATTTAGAGATGAATTTACTCAGTTTAAAGAGACTGTTTTACTCAGCTTAGAGAGAGAGTTTTACAAAGTTTTAAGAAATATTTTTGGACAACGAGGAATTAAATACAGTTTACTCTTAGTTAATTTCTGATTTAGAGTAAAATATAACCATTGAACTAAATCGTCTGGTGATATTGAAATAAAGAAATATTTATCGCAATGAAGTGGTTAATCCTCAACTGCTAGGATTTCGCTCAGCTGGTCAGTGTAATTTATCAGCGTACATTATTATTATTTATCGGTGAATTTTGCTCAGGTGGTTACACATGTAATGTTTTTACGCCCGCTTCGGTATTATGTTTTGATCTATTTTGTGTGTGTGTGTGTGTGTGTGTGTGTGTGTGTGTGTGTGTGTGTGTGTGTGTGTGTGTGTGTGTGTAAGCAAAGTAACTTGAGTTTTTATCCGATTTTAACTAAACTTGGTGGAAGGGTTGAAGGCTAACCATGAATCATAGCTATTTTTAGAACAATATGTCAGTGGTGAAAATCATAGGGATAGATCAAAGTTTGGTGTGTCAGGGTCAACTTTTGTGACCTGTATTGGATGCAGACGTAACTCAGGTCAAAGGGCGACCCCTGAGTCTGTGTGTGAACAAAGTAACTAAAGCGTTTTTATAAATATGATTTGGACCAAACTTCGTGGAAGTGTTGACTATCAACCAAGTGCCTAACCAATGGTTTTTTTTATAACATTTGGTCAAAGGTCAAGGTCACACGCAGGGTCAACTTGAACTTTGCTTTAGATCAAAGTCTGTGGAATGGTTCCGGATTAGGCAAGGACAAAGATTTTCGATTTTGAGAAGAATCAAAGGTAAAGGTCACAGGGATAGGTCATATGTCAAGGTCATCAGATAAGTTCAACTCAGTGTTTATCCGGTTTGAACTAAACTTGGTGGGTGGGTGAAGGGTTAGCCGAGAATGAAATAATTCGATATCGCTTGCAGTCTGTTGAACGTTAAAGTCACAGGGAAGCCATATGTTTGACCCTTACAGACCAGTTGGTGGGCGTAGGTAGAGTGTTCCTGCTTGTTTTATATTTTTTTTCTCAACTAATGTTTTGTGTCTCGTTTGCAGGTGAGTCGCTGAGTTTCCACCGGTCACTTGCACACTTAAAGTTTGGAAATGGTAAGTGTTGTCCCTCTTTTGCCGCCACTTAAATGCATGTTAAATGAAACTGCTGCTTCAGAACCTAAGCAAGACCCTAATTTCGACGATCATTTATGCAACACCAGTTATTTCTCTCAATGTGTGATCTGCCAGTAACCCTATGGTAGTGTGCGTACAGCAACGGTGCTGAAGACCACTCGAGTTCTGTCATCATCATCATCACCCGCTTCATAAATCACCATTATCATCACCACATCCCGTGTCTTTTTCACACCAACAGCTGGGATGAGGTAGACTTCAAAAATCAAGGAAGAGGAAAGACTATGACTGTGAGAACTAACAAAGAGCATGCCTATGAAATTGGCCATACCGCCATTCATTCACCAATCAAGCTTCCGAAATACGGGTTCCACCTCGTAGTTACACCACTTCACACTTACCTTCACCATTGCCCATTAGTCAGCCATTCCGGCGACTGTTGTAAAAAAAAAAAAAAAAAAAAGTCATGCGTTCCTCCTTACAAAATACATCCAGTCAGCTCGATCCCATGTCCATTCCCTAGCCTCGCCTGTCTTGATACTTCTCTCTCTCTCGCACACTTATTTACCATATCTGTTCACCTTCTTGGCCTACCACACCACCTCGCAGCGTCAGACTCATTCTTACATAGTCTTTTCATAACCCTGTTTATACTCAGTCTTTCCATGCAACCATTCCACGTAAGCACGCCCTCTTCATCTCTGTTGTCCACGAACTTCCTTACTCCACATCTCTCACGGATCACATTACTTCTTGTCCCGGCCACGCTTCGCACTCTAAACACGTTTCTCAAGAATCCCATTTCCACCTCTCCACCTCGACTTTTTGTGTTCATGCCTCACCAAAGTCTCACACCGATATGGTACTAATACTCCTTCAAGACTTAAAGCAAAAATTGGGGTTTTTTACCTGCTCTGTTTTATATAGAACTCTTGAAATGACTAAAACTGTGATTGTCGGGACTCGTGGTTGTTGACCTGTGTAATGACTGTTGACCAGGTAAAATCTCTCTCTCTCTCTCTCTCTCTCTCTCTCTCTCTCTCTCTCTCTCTCTCTCTCTCTCTCTCTCTCATTTGCACCTTGCCTGCCGTGGTTCCCATAGCCCCTTTAACCATAACATATAGGGTGTAATTAATCTTATGGGGCTGAGCACTTAATTTTGATGAAACCGAAGTGATGAGGTAGAGAAAAGGAAGGAAGGAAGGAAGAGGAAGAGGAGGAAGGAAGGAAGAGGAGAAAGGAAGGAAGAGGAGAAAGGAAGGAAGAGGAGAAAGGAAGGAAGAGGAGAAAGGAAGGAAGAGGAGAAAGGAAGGAAGGAAACGGAAGAGGAGGAAGGAAGGAAGAGGGAGGGGAGGAAGGAAGGAAGAGGAAGGGGAGGAAGGAGGGAAGGAAGAGGAGAGGGAGGAAGGAGGGAAGGAAGAGGAAGGGGAGGAAGGAAGGAAGGAAGAGGAATTGGAGGAAGGAAGGAAGAGGAAAGGGAGGAAGGAAGGAAGAGGAAAGGGAGGAAGGAAGGAAAAGAAAGGGGAGAAAGGAAGGAAGAAGGAGGAAGTGGAGAAAGGAAGGAAGGAAGAGGAAGGTTGAAAGGAAAGAAGAGGAAGGGGAGAAAGGAAGGAAGGAAGAGGAAGGGGAGGAAAGAGGGAAGGAAGAGGAAGGAAGGAAGAGGAAGGGGAGGAAGGAGGGAAGGAAGAGGAAAGTGAGGAAGGAGGGAAGGAAGAGGAAGGGGAAGAAGGAAGGAAGGAAGAGGAAGGGGAGGAAAGGAAGGGAGGAGGAGGAAAGGGAGGAAGGAAGAGGAAGGGGAGAGAAACAGTATTTGTTCTTATTCTTTTACAGGGTATTGCTCTTCTTTTTTCTTTATTTGAAAAGAAGTGACATTGTGGAGGTGATGAAGAGGAAGGGAAAGAGGAAGAGTGTTTTTATTTCTCTTTATTTTCTTATTCTACGCAGTGTCCTCGTTTCTCTTATTACCAACTCTCTCTCTCTCTCTCTCTCTCTCTCTCTCTCTCTCTCTCTCTCTCTCCAGAGGATTAAATTTTTGCAGAAAAAGTCGTAGTTCAGGGCTAAGTTCAGCTCGAATGTTTTTATAAGATTTTGACCAGACTAGGTGGAAGGGTTGAGGGACAGGCAAAGATGAAGTGGCTGTGTTTTGAGATGACTCGATCAAAGGCAAGAATCGCAGAAGATCGGAGTTGTGGTCGTATAACTCATGGTTCTGATTCGCTTTGGACTAAACTTTTTGGAAAGGTTTATGGTTTACCAGATATGAACTTATTTCCAGAACAATAAGACAAAGGTCAAGGTCACAAGGCAAGGTCCATTAAAACACTTTTGATCTGATTTTGATTAAACTTGGTGGATGGGATGCTAATCGGGTAAGGGTGAAATAATTTGATTTTCAGAGCAATCACTCGAAGATCAAGGGGACAGTTGAGGGTTAAAATATTCGGCCTTAACTCGATGATAAGGCGCAGGTGTTGCAGTATCTGGGAGTTCTTTCTTAGTGTTGCAGTCGCTTGTGGTTTTTGTTATTATGGTTGGTAAGTTATTTATGCGAAGTTGTTAGTATCCTGCTACCACCTCCTGAGAGAGAGAGAGAGAGAGAGAGAGAGAGAGAGAGAGAGAGAGAGAGAATCTCAGCCTGGATTTACTGTTAACAGCTTTGCGAAGTATGTAAATGCCATTACAACTTTAGGCACTTGGTCTCACTAATGATTGTTGTACTGAAAGTTCTTTAACCTTACTGTAACCATTTTATAATGTATATTGTATTCTCTCTCTCTCTCTCTCTCTCTCTCTCTCTCTCTCTCTCTCTCTCTCTCTCTCAATCATCATTCACCTCAGCACTTTCACCACTCTCCCTCTCTCTCCCCCTTCACCCTCCCCACCCCTCATCATCATTCACTCTCCCTCTTCACCGTTTTCCTCTACCATCCATCTCCCTCACCACCACCACCGCTTCTCTCTCTCTCTCTCTCCCCCCCCCTCTCTCTCTCTCTCTCTCTCTCTCAATCCTCCCCCTTCCTTCTTTCATCTTCCTTTCCCCCCCACACTCTGTCCCATCTTTTTCCACTCTTTTCCTCTTCCCCTCCCCCCTTTCTCCCTCCTTTCCCTTCTCTCTCCATATAGTTCCTCCCTTACCATACTATTCCCCCCACTCGCTCTGCCTCATCTTCCCCCCTATCTGTCCCTTTCCTTCCCCTTCACCCCGCTCCTCTTACCCTTTTTTCTTCCTCTTTCCCTTGTTTTCCTTCTCCCCCCCCCCCTGCCTCTCCTTCCCTGTCCCTTCTCTTCCCCTTGTTTCTTCCCTCCTTCCCAGTTCATTTTCCTCTTCACCAGTTACCTGCCCCACTCATCTCCTTCATTTCTTTCATCCACTTCCTTCAACATTTCCCTCCCATTTACCCTTTTCTCCCCCTCCATTTCTCCCTCTGTCTCCTTCCATTTTCTCCATCCCCCCGTCCCTTGTCCTTCATTTCCATCTTGTCTCCGGGTCTTCCCTTTCATCGCTCTCTCTCTTGCTTTCTCATTTCTTTTTCATCGCTCTTGTCAATAGGAGCATTCACAAGCTTCCAAAAGTTGCCAGTCTTCACCTGACAGCTTAATTTGAAAAATAAAAAATGCATTCAACTAAACTACAGTTTTGTAAGTGGTTCCTTTATTACTTTGTTCCTAAGTACAATTTTATTAACATATCCACTCAGTAAAATGAGAAAAAGAAGCTTCTTTATGATCAAGAAGGGAATCACCAAACTAACAAAACTAACTGTATTAACTTTGGGATAAATATTCTTCGTAGCTTAAAACAGAATACTTACCTTCCCGTTCCTGTTTTTCATTAAAATTTTAAATAACGCTTTCAGACATATATGTCCATGTATATTGCTAACATGAAGTCGTTCGGCTGCAAAGTATTTGCAGGAATCAGTTGACGATTGTACGCATACGCCCGCGCCAAATTTTGCTGTTGCCTTCCTGGAAACCGGTACTAGGGATTGTGATGTGCGGCTTCGTCTTCCCATGATTTCGGCTTCATAAAATTGCTCCTTTTTTTTTTATAACGTACAGTCGGTACATTATCTTCAGCATTTGCCAGATGAAACATCGGTCTCTTAGATAACTAAATAATAAGCGTTTCAGATTAAACCGGCAGTGAGACTAATAATAATAAGTGATGAATGCAGACTGACATCTTGTTTTATGCATATAAGAATATAACTGTTCTACCTAGTAAATCATATAGAGAAAAATTGGTATAAAACACAATGATTACAGTAATGAAGAACTTATGTACTCTTCATCACTAAATGCCATGGAAGGGATTTTAGAAAATATATAGCTGTGCGAGCTGAGAGTAGTTGACCAAGTTCCTAATTAAATTAACCGGCGATCACTGACAACTTCTGAGTTTGTGAACGTGCCCATTATCCAGGTCCTAGCGTCTCTCTCTCTCATCTTTTGCTGTCTTGTTTTTTTCTCTTGTTCCTTCCTTCTGTCTTCCATTTCCTGCTTCGTACTTCTCCTCCCACATTTCCACCTCGACTTTTTCCTTCCCTCCCTCCCTTATAGCCTTTCCCCTCTCACCCTTTTCCTCTCATTCTTTCCTCTTCCTCACAGTCCTGTGTTTCTTGCCTTTCCCCTTCCTTTCCTTTTCTCCTTTCTCCTCTCCTCTCCTCTCTCGTTTTCCTAAGCCCTTCTCCCCTCTCTCTTCTTCCCCGCTTCTTTTACTCTCACACTCTCTTCTCTCTCAACCTTTCTTCCTTCCCACTGTCCATACATTCTCTTTTTCTTCTGACTTCCTATTTCCACTACCTCTTCTTCCAACCCCCCTCTCTTTCCGTCCTTCATCTCGATTCTTTGTTAACACTGTAATCCATTCTGTGTGTAATTCACCGAGTCGGTCAGGATCACTTGATGGTCGTGATCGTCTGCGTTTACCCTCCCGGAAGGGAGCTGAGAGCTCATATAGTCCGATCTAAGGGCAAGGCTGTGACCTTCACACACCCACACACCCGTCCCCTTGCTCAAGGGGGACAGTAACCACCCACTTCGTCAGTGAAACTTTTCGCAACCTGAGCGAGGCGCGAACTCCCGTCCACCAGTTGGCAAGCGAGAGCGTTACCACTGCACCACTGTGTGTGTGTGTGTGTGTGTGTGTGTGTGTGTGTGTGTGTGTGTGTGTGTGTGTGTGTGTTTCATATTTTTTGCTTTTGCATTCCTCCTCCTCCTCCCGTTGCCTATTTATTTATTTCTGACACAATCTTTGTCTTCTTGCTTTATGTTTCTTGCTCTTCTTTTTTCCCTTTGTCTTTCACAGTTCCTTCTATTTCCCTCCCTGCCTCCCCTTCCTTTCCTCCCGTCTCTGTTTTCCCTTTCTCTCCTTCCCTTCTTCCCTCCCCTCCTCTCGTCCTTCATCCCCTTCCTTTCCCCTCGTTCATTCCATATTGTTCCCTACCTCCCTTCCCTTTCTCTCTTGTCCCATCTTTCCACTGTCTGCCATCTTCCGTTTCTCTCCCTTCCTCCCTTCCCTTCTCTCGCTTCCACCGTTCCTCCTTTCCTTTTCACTTTGTTTCCCTCCCTCTCTTCACTTTTTATCCCTTCCTCTCTTCCCATCTTTCCTTTTCCTTTCCTTCCTTTACCGCCCCCTTCCCTTTCCTCCTTTCCTTCTAATCTCACTCTGCCCTGTCCTCCCTCCCCTCCCTTTCTTTTCCTTCCCTTCCCTTTCACTCCCTTGCTGTTTTCCCCTCCCTTCCCTTTCCGTCCCTCCCTCCCTTCCCTCCCTCCTCCCTTTACTCTGTGAGGGGAAAATTGAAGGCCTTTCATTTTATCTACTCAATTTTCTAGTCTCATCGGCATTTTGGTCCCCGGATATCCCCCCCCTCTCTCTCTCTCTCTCTCTCTCTCTCTCTCTCTCTCTCTCTCTCTCTCTCTCTCACACACACACACACACACACACACACACACACACACACACACACACACACACACACACACACACACACACACACACACACACACACACACACACACACGTTAGGCACTACCAACCCTGTTTTAATCTCCATTCCCCTCACCTTCCCTCCATCTCATCCCCCCACTTCCCTTTCCCACACCCTCTTCTCCTTCTTCCATCTTCCCTCCTCTTGCTTTCTTCCCTCCCTCTGCTTCCCTTTCCCCTCACCTCACCCTGCCTTCCTCTTCCCTTCCCTTTTTTCAGTCTCCTCTCCTTTCCTTCCCCTCCTTTCCCTCTTACCCTCCACTCCTGCCGCTTCCCTTCCCTCTTCTCCTTTCTTCTCATTCTCAACGGAGTACAAAGGAAAGCCGACAGCAACAGACCTCCTAGTCCTATCGCGGCTGTTTAGGGAAGGTTATAAGCCCTAAAACTCATCTATCAGTTAAAGACAAGGAGAGAGAAAGGTGGCTCCTCTCCCACTCACCATATCCTCCAGCCGAAGCCCCTTTCTTATTAATTCTCCTTTCTCTCCCCTTCTTTTCCCTCCATCTTTCCTCCTCCTTCTTTTCCCTCCATCTCGCCTCTCCTCTTTTCTTTCTTTCCCTCCTTATCTCCTTCTTTTCCCTCATTGGGTGTGCTAAGCCGACTCCGTTCCTTCTTTGCCCCTGTACAATTGTTGACTCTATACAGGGGTTTTATCCGCCCCTGTGTGGAGTACAACTCTCATGTGTGGGGAGGCTCCCCACATACAGCTCTTCTCAATAGGGTGGAGTCAAAGGCTTTTCGTCTCATTAACTCTCCCCCTCTTACTGACTCCCTTCAACCTCTGTCTCTTCGCCGCAATGTTGCATCTTTATCTCTTTTTTTATCGCTGCTTCAATGGTCACTGTTCCTCTGAACTGTCTGCATGCATTCCTCCACTTCTACGACGGGCGCGTAGCACCCGTCTAGCAGCAAACTCTCACCCCTTTTGTGTCCAACTCTCTAATGCAAGAGTTAACCGTTACCCCCAGTCCTTCATTTATGCAACAGGTCAACTCTGGAACTGTCTCCCTCTGTCTGTATTTCCTGCTTCCTATGATCTCCAGTCTTTCAAACGCAGTGTGTCCAGGCTTCTCGAAATGAATGGATCTTGAATTTGGCTCTCTCTTGTATTTTGTTTTTCTCTTGGAAGGAACAGTTTTGCGGGCTTATGGCCTTTGGTTCCTTCTTCCTCACATAAAAAAAAAAATTCTTCCTTCATTTCCTTCCTTCTCATTTTTCTCTCCTTTCTCTCCTCTTTCCTATCCCCACTCTTCACTGCTCCACGTCTCTTCTTCTTTTCCCTCTTCTTTCTCTCCTACCTCACCTCTCCACCTCTTTTCCCTCCTCTCCCCTGCTTCATCACTCCCCCCCCCTCTCTCTCTCTCTCTCTCTCTCTCTCTCTCTCTCTCTCTCTCTCTCTCTCTCAAGTTAGGCACTTCTGGTCTTGTATTAACTTGTTTTTTCCGACCTCGTCTCCCCTCACTCCACCATTACCCTTCCCATCCCCTCACTCCCTTCTCTTCCCATCCCCGCACTCCTCCATTACCCTTCCCATCCTCTTACTCCCTTCTCCACTCCCCCTTCCTAGCCCCTTACTCCCTCCTCCACTCCCCCTCCCCCTTCCCTCCCCAACCCCTCACTCCTTCCTTATCCCCTCCCCCCTCATTATCCCCTCCCCTCCCTCCTAATTATTCACTTCCACCCTCCCACCCTCTTTCCCTCACCATTTCCTTTTTCTGTCCACTATTTTCCCCCTCTCCATTCCCTCCCTTTTCCTCTCCCCCTCCTCATTCCCATCCCATTTCCCCTCCCCTCCCGCTCCTCGTCCCCTCCCCTCCCGCTCCTCGTCCCCTCCCCTCCCGCTCCTCGTCCCCTCCCCTCCCGCTCCTCGTCCCCCTCCCCCTCCCCCTCCCCCTCCTACCACCTGTTCTTTTCCCCTTTTCCCTCCCTGTGTCCCTTTCCGTTCCCCCCTTTCCTCCTCCAACTCCTTTTTCCTTCCCTCTTCTTTTCCCTTCTCCATCCCTTCCTTCCCTTCCCTTACATTTCCTTCTCTCTCCCCTTCCCCCTCTCTCTGTCCTTCTTCCCTCCCCTTTCGACTCTAGTCACTCCTAACCCTTTCCCTTTTCTCTTTCCCTCCCCCTTTCCCTCTCCACTCTTCTTACCTCTCTCTTCCCCTTCCCCTCACCTCATTATTTTCTATCCTTGTCCTAAACTGGCAGAATGGTTTTATTAGTTACAACCTTCCCTGTACCAAACAGCCACGAAAGGACTAACTGGTCTGTTGCTGTTTCCTTTCCTTTGTACTCTTTTGGACTTAGTTCCCCTCCCCAACCCTTCATTCCATTTCCCTCCCCCTTCCCCTCACCCCATCCCCCTCCCCCTTCCACTCCCCTATCCCCCTTCCCCTCCCCTATCCCCCTTCCCCTTCCCCTCCCCCTTCCCCTAACTCCTCCCTGCACCATTCCGTTACCCCCCTTCTCCTCCTCCTTTCCCCTCTCATCTTCTCTCTCTCTCTCTCTCTCTCTCTCTCTCTCTCTCAGCATCAGTCATCTCGTCTCATTCTCTCTCTCCTCACCAGTCCATGCCTCCTCTCCGTTATTTCCTTCCCTCCCTTCTTCCTTCTCTCCCTCCCCGTCCTCGTCTTCCCTTCTTTCGCTTTCCTGTTTTCTTTCCTTTTCATCATTACCCTCTTCTCTCCCACCGCCTCATCCCTCTTTTTTTTTTTTTTTTTTATTCCCTCCCTTCTTTCCTCCCGGCTTCCTGTCTTCCTTCCTCCCCTCTTATTCTTTCTCCCTTATTCGTCTCCACCCTTTTCCTTCCATCTATCATTCCTTCCTGTCTGCTTCGTTCTTTCTCATCGTCCCCTTCTGACTCTTATTCTTTTCTCTTCGTGGCTTCCCTTCTCTCCCCTTCTCCCTCTCTCTCTTCGCTACTCCTCGCCTCCCATCCCTCTCTTCCCCTTCCCTTTTATCCCGTCCCTCCCCCCCCCCGCCCTTCTCCCTCTCCGCCTTTATCTTTTCTTCCCTTTCTCCCCCCTCCCCTGCTCTCGCATCTTATCTTTTCCCCTCCTTCCTTGCTCCCTACCCTTCTCTCCTTCCCTCTTGTTCTCATTATCTCCGTATTCCCAGTTCCTCCTCTCTCCCTCCCTCCCGGTCTCATCCTTTCCCTCTTCTTCTTGTCTCCTTGCCCTTCCCTTCCATTTTTTTTTCCTTTCTCTTCCCCACCACCAGCCCTCTTTCTGTTCCTGTCCTCATCCCTTTTCATTGCCCTTCTCCTTTCAATCTCACCTCTTCCATTTTTCCCTTTCTCCTTTCCATTCCCCTCCCTGCCTTTCCCTCCTCGCCTTCCCTTCCTCTTCCTGCCTTTATCTTCCTTCTTCCCTCCCCTGCCTCCTCACCCCACCATCTCTTATCCACTTCAGTCTAAGGAGTCATTTTTATTTTAATCTTGCCATCTCCAGACGTCTTTGCTGAGCTTCGGAGAGGGTTTTCGAAATGAAGTAGCTCGATAATAGCTGTCACGAACCTCCTCACTAAATACTATGTCTTTAACCTGAATAAAATCGTCAGGTGGGTCAAATTAAAGTGAAAAAGACCCTGATTAAAGTGAATAAGGTGATGGCAGATTGGAAAGCGTTAACCCCTTAATTTCGGTGGCTTTTTTTTTTTTTCCTGACTGACGATTGTGCTGAGGAGAGAATTATCTAACAACCCCTTCATTGCGAGAGATTCTTTCTTTCTTGAGTGAAATCGTCTGAAGAGCAAGAGTAAATTGGAAAATGGCGTCATGGGATGGAAAGAGTTAAAGCGCCCTTCTCCTGTTTCCGTCCTCTCTTCTCTCCTCCCTACTCGTCTCTTCTCCTATCGTCCCTTCCTTTCCCCCTCTTCTTCCATTCATCTTTTCCGTTTCCTCCTACCTTCCTCTTCCCTTTCCTTTCTCTGTTTCCTCTCCACCTGTTAATGGCGTTTCTCCGGATTCCTCCTCCCTTCTTTCCTCGTCTCTTTTCCCGTCTTTCCTTTCCTCACATCTCCTTCCCATCCTTTCTGTCTCCCCTTCCCTCATTTCTTCTTCCATTCCTTTCTGTCTCCCCTTCCCTCATTTCTCCTTCCTTTCCTTCCCATCTTCGTCCGCTCATACTTATTCCTCTCCTTCAATTTTCCCTTCCTTCTCTCCCTTCTCTTTTCTTCCCTTACCTTTACCTCTTACACTTCTCGACTTCTTCTCTCCCGTTTACTCGTTACTTCTCTCTCCCTTCCTCTCTTCTCTCACCCCTTTCACCTCTCTCTCCCCTTCCCTTCCTCCTCTCCCTCTCCATTCCTTCCCCCTTTCCCTCCTCTCCCTCTCCCCTTCATCCTCCTCTGCCCCCTCTCCCCCTCTCCCCCCATCTCCCCTCAGCTCAAGAGTCAGATCCAAATTCCTAATAATTCCGACCCTAACATTCCAGGCCTTGTTCAGTCCAGCAGTTTTTTCCTCTCCCATCTTCAATTCCACGTCGTTTTCCTTTGATTCTAGTCCCATGCTGTCAGACGTGAAGATATTGATAAGGGGAAAGAATTTGGGGGAGTGAAGTATGTGTGTGTGTGTGTGTGTGTGAGTCAGTGTGTGTGTGTGTGTGTGTGTGTGTGTGTGTGTGTGTGTGTGTGAGAGAGAGAGAGAGAGAGAGAGAGAGAGAGAATTACCAAAATATGAGGTCTTAAATCATCAGAAAGCGAGAACTGTCTTTAAATTATGAGAGAGAGGGGGAGAGAGAGAGAGAGGTGGTGGGGAGGGTATCTGACACGGATTCGATGCGGTGTGCAAAGGAGTACTGTACTAAGGAAAGAAAACAGCGGCAAACCTGTTGGTCCTTTTGTGGCATTTTGTTATATGGAAGATTATAATTTACAAAACTAGTCTGTTAGCTGAAGACAAGGATGGAGAAGCAAGGAAGCTCCCCCCACCCACCACACCCTCCAGCCAGAGCTAGCAGAAAATCCTGAGAATGACCTCCATGCAACATTGAAAAGCTGTCGTGGACATTTCATAGAAAACAGGGAAAGGAAATCTTGTTTTGCACTGTCTGCCTCGAAGGGAACTAACATTACATCAGCAGTATGGGTCGATGTTGTTCTGCGGGTTGTATCCTCTCCTCTCTGGGGAAATAAATAAATAAATATCTAATATCTGTGTTCCACCATTTGGGCTTAATATTTTTAGAACACCATACGTTGCACCTCAAAACACATTGTATGGCTGCTTTGCTGATAGTTCTGTGAATAATATTCATGCTTCATTGATATCTGCTGTTCAAACAATGGTATTCCAGTCACTAGAACCAACGAATTACTTTAATTTTAAAAAATCAGCTCTCTTAGAGTTGGTCATTTTCTTGTAACTAACCTTGACATTGTCATCACAGAATTTAAGGTTGACTGTGACCATACGATGGTCACTAGTGCAAAATTTTTCTCCGGCTATAACAATACTTTGTAAATTTTCTAGTGTGGCCAAAACAAGATCTAATAAGCTTCCTCCTCGTGTTGGACAGTCTTGAATCTAATGCAGTAAACTTGGAAGTTTATGTACAGGTCCAGCCCTGTGTGCAAGGATAGGGCTTCTTTCATTTTGGCAACAGGTAAATTAAAATCTCTAAAAATTACAGTAGTTTGGGTGCTACATATTTCAGCAGTTTCGGTGTTATTTTCATTGTCATTTTTACTGGGCTGTGACGGTGGATGATAAATTAGCCAAGTACTGTTGTGTGAGACGTGTTAAACTGTTTGGTGGCAC
>NC_137018.1:34444849-34454849 GCF_032717465.1 Coenobita brevimanus
GCAATACAGTAAACGACCCGCTTTGTATTATGCTTTGATGCCGTCCTATGATTTGTTACGTTATACTTAATGGAGACTACTTGTAGTGAATGGATTAGAAGCCATCTCTTGTACGCCTTTATTCTGGATGGTCCATATATAAGGCATCGTAGTTGTCGTGTGTTGCGAGGACGGCTCAGGCAGCGCCACCAGTGTCTTCCCTACGTGGTTTCTTCTTATCACCGTTTTCGTTCGTTATATTGTCTTCTTTGCGTCCGCTAATTGCTTAGTTGATAAGTGATTTGATCAGGGACTGATGAAAGACTGAGCTGTCCCCAGATGACACAAGATATGAGGGTACAATAATTATGGTCCACGCTGTATATTAGTATTTCAGTAGATTAATTACAGACAGGCTAATTGGCTCTGTATTCTTTTATAACAACAACCATAACAGCATCACTAACCATAGTACTGTACTGGATTTGTTTTTTTTATATTCCTCTTCCAGAAATCGCAGCACCACCACCACAACAGTAGCATTAAACATAGCAATAACATCAACAACGGCAGTCACAACAACAACAAGAATATTATGTTCTCTGTTCTAATCTCTTATAACATCAACAACAGCCTCAGCAATCACACCCGGAACAGGCACCACCACCACCATTACCACAGCAACAAAAGCAACAACAACAGCAACCTCAGTCACTCCCACGTCACCCACCACTGCCACTATAACAAGAGCGGCAGCAGCAACATAGTCACACAACAACAACAACAACAACAACAACCTAGAGTCACACAACAGCAAGGTCAGCCACAAAACATCAGCAGCAGCCACAACGACAACAGCAGCAGCAGCAGTCGTAACCACAGCAGCATGGGGTCACATGGGGGCCTGTGGCAGTGTCGTGGTGAATTAGTAAACATACACGTCCAAGACTCTCCACTTTTACCCACACTTGTTTCTGTACTATTAGTGAGTCTTCTCTTTTTTACCGTCACCATAAGTACTTGTCTCCTTTTCTCATAATCTCGTTTCTTATGTTCTCTTCTTTCGACATTTTTTAATCATCAGAGGAGCGTTTTTTACCTTTTTTGGGATCTTATGTTTCTTCTTATGACATTTTGCACATTTCATCAGAAGTATTTGACTTCCCTTCTCTCGTACCCCGTTTTGCCCCCATCCTTGACATTTTTTTCATTGTCATTAAAATTGTGTCTTTTCATATATTTCAGGTTTCGTTTATTCTCAGCCTTTCCCCTGTTTCCTCTTCCTTTTCGTACGAGACCTGTGCCTTTTCTTCTCTTGTATCTGTTGTTCGTTTCCCGATTTTTCCCGTTTTTCTTCTTACTTCTTATGTATTCTTGTTCAAATACCTCTTCCTTTTCTTATTGATATGTCTTGTGTCTTCCCTCCTCGGCATTTCTGGTAATAGTGGTTCCTGATTTTCTTTCTATCGTGTTTAATTCCTGTTTCTTTCTTCTGCGTCATCGCCTCTTTTTTTTTTTTTTTTTTTTTATCTTTTCCATGTTCGCATTTATTCCTTTCGTATCCGCTTTTGTTTTGTCCTAATTTTCATGTTCGTATTTTTCTCTGTTTTATCTTTTTCACTTATATCTTTATTTTTTCCTGGTTTTCTTTTCTTCCATATTCTATCAAGCATTCTCCTTTCCTTGAGTCTGAATCGTTCTTTATTTCGCATCTGTTTTAGTTTGATATTGTTCTAACGCTTTCAGGACGCCATCTGTATTTTAGTCCCGCTACTTACAGACGATTTTTATCAGTGAAGGTGGGTTATGAAGTCTCTAACATCGTCTGTTCGAAACGTCTAGAGGTGAGTGAAATCGCACGGGGATAGCAGGCATATAAAGTTACTCCATGAGGCAGAAGGAGTCAGTTCTGTTCCTGTGACATACCCTCAGCTGAGTAAAATCGTCTTGCGTAAATGCAAACCCGGTGGACTGTGGGCTGAAAGTGGCTTCTTCTGCAATCTACCATTTTCCTTGCAGAGGATAGGGAAGGGGTTGAGGGACGTTTATATAACCAGGTAACAGAGACACCGGGTATATCAGTGCCACCACCGGGAGGCGTCCCTCACCAGCACCTACGTAGGGTACTAGCGTTGTCCCGATAGTGAAAGAGTTAACTGAGTTTCTTCTTCCTCCTATTTTTTTCCATTAGATTTCTTGTTGGTTTCTTGATCCCACCATTATTTTCCTCTGACACGGTTTTAACCCCCTTAATTCTCTTTCCTCTTCTTTTCCTTTCTTCTTTCTGTATTTTAACTTTCTTGTCTCTCCCCTTCTCACTCTTTCATCCTTTTTTTTCATCTCTAAACTTCCTTATAATTCTCTCTCTCTCTCTCTCTCTCAAAATATGGATGATATTGAATTGGAGGAGAGTGAGGAAGGGGAAATGGGGGAAAGAAGAGAAGGTGGAGGAGGAAGAAGTAAAGAAAGAAGAAAGACAGCGAATATACCGGGAACAGTGAAACAGAGGACATGGAGGGAAGAGAAGAGGAGAAAATAGTTGGAGGATAAAAAGAGAGAGAGAAAGAGAGAACTGAGGGAGGAAGGAGAGAAAAAAGAAGGAAGAATGGAGAGGAAAAAAAGGAGGGACGGAAGGAGGGTGTGGGAGCGGGGGATGGAAGGGGAGAGAAGTAAGAGAGTGAAAGTAAATGAATGCTGGGAAGAAAGGAGGGATGGAGAAGGAGAGGGGTTTGAAGGGAAGGAGAAGAGCCGTGAAGAGAGTAAGGGTGAGAAATAGGGAGAAAGGGAGGAAAGAAAACGAACGGTGGGGTGTGGGGAGGGGAAGGAAAATACTCAGACCTCGTACTGATGGGGTTAAGGACAATAGTTGCAGAGTAAAAGCGTGAGGGGAGAGACGTGATAAAGTAGTGATAAATGATAAATCTAATTAATTTCATATACCTTAACTGGTACACCTGTTGCTTCAGTTTTCAGGTTTTGACAGGAGTGGAAAGAAAAGTAATAAGGAACTAATGATAAATGATAACTAATTAACCGCGTATACCTTAACTCTTACCTGTGTGACCTCAGTTGTCAGGTGTTGATAGGACTGGGGTTAAAGGTGACATAATATTAGTAAATGATAGCTGGTAATAAACATGGTAGGATGGTAATAAGTGAAAATAAACTAGTGATAAATGATAACTGAGAAGGGATGAGACATGATAAATAATACCTGTAAGAAAGTGATGACACGATAAATAACAACTGGGATAAAATTAATGAGGCTGATGATAAATGACAGCTCTTATTACCTCATATACCTTAATTACTGTACCTGTCTCATTAACCATCTCTCTTGGTCGGGTCTTCTCTAGTGCTTTATTGCAGAGAATGACACTATTATACTTGTAGTTTATTATATACTTGTTTATTTGGTGGAGATTTGCGTCCTTATCAGACTTACATCCTGGTGCTGAGTCAGTGACAGAATAAGACAATATTGTGGCTCGGCACCCTTTCCCTAGCACTTCTTTGTGACTATCACCGTATTCTAGCTTTAATCTTTTGTTACAATTTACCATTCAAGGGGGAGAGAAGTCAGTGTTGTGCCTAGTTACAGTGAACAGAGTATAGTTATGGTGGAGCTCGAGAATGTTAATACTGCCACTGTTAACCCCTTCACCATTAACCTCTTCACCATTAACCCCTTCACCATTAACCTCTTCACCATTAACTCCATCTCCATTAACCCCCTCATTTAACCCCCTCACCATTAACCCCCACATCATTAACCCCTTCACCATTAGCCCCTTCACCATCAACCCCTTCACCATCAACCCCCTTACCATCAACCCCCTTACCATCAACCCCCCTCACCATCAACCCCTTCACCATTAACTCCCTCACCTTTAACCCCCTCACCATTAACCCCATCATCATTAACCTCTGCACCATTAACCTCTAGACAATTAGCCCCCTTCACCATCAACCCCCTCACCATTAACCCCCTCACTATTAACGCCCTCATCATTGACATCCCTCACCATCAGCCCCCTCACCATTAGCCCCCGCACTATTAACCCCCTCACCATTAACCCCCGCACCATTAACCCCCTCATCCTTAATCCCTCATCATTAACCCCCTCACCTTCAATCCCTCACCATTAACCCAGTCTCTGTTAACCCTTTCACCATTAACCCCCTCACCTTTAACCCCCTCACCATTAACCCCCGCACCATTAACCCCCTCTCCATCAACCCATTCACCATTAACCCTTCACCATTAACCTCTTCACCATTAACTCCTTCACCATTAACCCCCTCATTATTAACCCCTTCACCATTAACCCCCTCACCATCAACCCCCTCACCATTAACCTCTAGACCATTAACTCCCCTCACCATTAACCCCCTCACTATTAATTCTCATCAATGGCTCCTTCGTCATTGACCCCCTCACCATCAATCCCTGCGCCATCAACCCCCTCACCATCAACTCCCGCACCATTAACTCCCTTACCATTAACCCCTCACCAATACCGCCTCACCATTAACCCCTTCAACATTAACCCTCTCACCATATACCCTCGCACTATTAACCCCTTCACCATTAACCCCATCACAGTCGCGTCTTCCCTCCTATTTTTATTCCAGCTGATACCAGACGGTTTTATTCAGCTGTGAGCCATAGGAACCTAAGTGTTAATTACTTTTTTTTTTATAGGATTTGTCATATATTAACCCCTTCAGCCAGAGGATTTTCTTTTTTCTTTGGTAACAACAGACGATTTTATTCAGCATAGGCAAGACTTTTTAAGTAGTGGGATTAGATGCAGTCCTCATTAACCCCTCTGTTACCAGGAGGGACTGTCCTAAGCTGAATGAAATCATCTGCTGGTGGTAAGACTAACACATAAAGATGTCCTCTGATGCAAGGGATTGAAAACTAATGGTTAAGAAACTAGTGATATATAAAAGGCGTCTGGCTGATAAATACTAAACCTGAATACCCTGTTATGCCAGATTACTGTTTGTCTTTCTCATATTACCAGCTTATGACAGAATCAGGGAAACGAGTAAATAGAGAAGAGTGAAGAAGAGACTAAAGAAAATGCAAGACGTCCTTAATGATAAATGATAAATCCATATTAATCTGAAGACACCTTTTTATTTCATTGTTGCTCTCCCTGGTGAATTTTGTTCAGCTGTGGGGAGGTTTTTCGTAAGACATGTGTTATTGAAGGCTGGATCCAACCTCTACCACTCAAAAAATCAGAGAAAAAAAAAAGGCTGAAGAAAATCGTCCGATTGTTGGGAGAAGAAAGCGAACATCACGTCATCTGACCGAAGTGGTTGTCTATTTAACATCGTCATTGCAGCTCTGAATGAGAGAGAGAGAGAGAGAGAGAGAGAGGGGTTAAATAGAAAGGTAACAGTCCCAGGTTTATCCCCTTCGATTTATAGTATTAACGTAAGAAAATAAGAAGAGAGGATTACTGCAGTAGGCCAGTTGGCCAATGCTAGGCAGCTCCAACACGGGAATAAGACAGGGATACTTAAGAAGAAGGCCCTCCCACGCCCACCAAACCCTCCAACCGAAAGTAGCAGGAAAAAGTGAGAAGGAGCACCGTGCCGCATAGAAAAGTGTCGTGGACATTTTTGTCTATATGGAAAGGCCGAATGGAGAAAGAAGCAGAAAACGTAGACTTATTAGAAAGTCTTGTAAGCCCAAGCCTATTCGGTGTTGTTAAAGGCATTTTAATATCAATAAAGTTTGTATCGGATACGTAATTCAGAATGTTATCCTGTCCTGTTCAGAAGTAATTAGCTACGGAAAAACTGCTATAGTCCTTTCACCTTTACTTGGCACTGATTTTCTTCCATTTTACAGTTTTATTTCAGGCCTATAAGTGGCAGGAAAAGAAAGTATTACAGATTCACATCTTACCATAACATTTGCGACTACATAGTATTATTCTGATGATTCAGTTGAGCATTCAAGGTGGGGAAACGTCAGTTCAAGGCCAGGGTAAAGTATAAATAGCACAGAAAGCCTCATAATGTGTTGAGAATACTGGGCAAGACCTGTGAATTGGCTCATTATACCCCAATTGCAGTGTTGCCTAAGTTACCGGCTCTTGACAATAACCCTTCCATCCCCCAGCCCGCCACATCAAGGCCTGTCACACTACACCTGCCATTTCCGCACTCTGATGAGCTTACCTGCCTCCCAGCCGCATAGACGAGGGGGGTGGCAAATAGGGAAGGAAGGTTGTATGTGGGAAGTTTGGAAGGGATGGAAGGAAATCATGGGGGTAGGTGGGTAATTAAGTAAGTAATTAAGTAGGTAGCTAGGTAGGTAGATAGATGGGAAAGTACGTAGGTAGGTAGGTAGGCAGGCAGGTAGGAAAAGACGGAGGTAGGTAGGTAGGGAGGGAGGAAAAGGAGGTACATGGGTAAGTAGGAAGATAGAAAGGGAGGGAGAGCAGTAGTTAAACAGGGAGTTGTGTGGGTAAGTAGGGAGGGAGGCAGGCATGTTAGTAAACCAATGAAGTTTTAGGTGTGTAGGGAGGGATAGAAGGAGGGAAATGGGTAAGTTAATAAGGAAGTAGGTAGGTATGTCGGTAAGTAGGGAGGGTGGGAGGAAAAAAATGAAGTATGTGGGTAAGACGGTGGATTTTACAGGAATTTAGGGGATTGCGTGGAAAAATGGATGGATTTTTATGATAGGAAGTGAGGGATAATGGTGGATCAGAGAGAGACTGGGTGGATGAGTGAGTGGTTCAGAGAGAGAGAGAGAGTGGGTCAATGAGTGAATGGTTCAGAGAGAGAGAATGAATGAATGAGTGAGTGGTTCAGAGAGAGTGGATGAATAAGTGGTTCAGAGAGAGTGGATGAATGAGTGAGTGGTTCAGAGAGAGTGGATGAATGCGTGAATGGTTGAGAGAGAAAGATGAATGAGCGAGTGGTTCAGAGAGAGTGGGTGAATGAGTGAGTGGTTCAGAGAGAGTGGGTGAATGAGTGAGTGGTTCAGAGAGAGTAGATGAATGGCTGACTGGTTCAGAGAGTAGATGGGTGGGTGAGTGAGTGGTTCAGGGAGAGTTGATGAATGAGTAAGTGGTTCAGAGAGAGAGTGGGTGGATGAGTGAGTGGTTCAGAGAGAGAGAGAGAGAGTAAATGAATGAGTAGTTCAGAGAGGGTGCATGAATGAGTGAGTGATTCAGAGAGAGTGGATGAATGAGTGAGTGGTTCAGAGAGAGAGAGAAAGAGAGAGAGAGAGAGAGTGTGTGTGTGTAAATGAATGGGTGAGTAGTTCAGAGAGGGTGCATGAATGAGTAAGTGGTTCAGAGAGAGTGGATGAATGAGTGAATGGTTCAGAGAGAGTGGATGAAAGAGTGAGTGGTTCAGAGAAAGAGTAGATGAATGAGCGAGTGATTCAGAGAGAGTTGATGAATGAGTGAGTGGTTTAGAGAGAGTTGGTGAATGAGTGAGTGGTTCAGAGAGAGTAGATGACTGACTGACTGGTTCAGAGAGTGGGTGGGTGGGTGAGTGAGTGGTTCAGGAAGAGTGGGTGAATGAGTAAGTAGTTCAGAGAGTGGGTGAATGAATAAGTCAGTGGTTTCCAACCTTTTCTAGTTCTCCCCCCCCCCCTCACTGAATGACACGTTCCCTGCGCCCCCCTTCCTCAAATACTGTATTTTACTGGCATAGTTGGCACATGTCAGTAAATATCACAGATTCTTAATCCTTGAAATTGTTTATATAATCAGAGAACTAGATTTCTTATATCTGAAATATTGTCTCCATATTTTGAAATTACAGAATTCCATCATAATTCATAGTTTTCAATATAATTACACTCTTTATCAAGCCATCGCGCTCTCCCAGGCAGCCCTTCGCACCCCCCTAGGGGGGCGCGCCCCACAGGTTGGAAACCACTGGAGTAAGTGGTTCAGAGAGAGTGGTTGAATGAGTGAGTGGTTCAGAGAGAGTGGGTGAATGAGTGAGTGGTTCAGAGAGAGTGGATGAATGAGTGAGTGGTTCAGAGAGTGGGCGAATGATTGGTTGCAAATGTTAAAGTGGAAAATGGTAGTTTAAAGTAGTGGGTGAGTTAGAAGTGCATGAGTGAGTGGCTAGATGAATAATGGTAGGTTTGGCACACACACACACACACACACACACACACACACACACACACACACACACACACACACACACACTGTGTGTATGTATGTGTGTGTGTGTGTGTGTGTGTGTGTGTGTGTGTGTGTGTGTGTGTGTGTGAGTTAGTAGTTAATGTGAGTGTGAATTAGTTGTGAAAGTGCAATGTGTTAGAGGTGAATGAGAGTTAGTTACTTGATGATAAAGTGGTGAATGAGAGTAAAAGTTACTGAGTGAGTTACAAGTGATTGAGTGAGTGAGGAGGAGGTAAATGCGTGAATTAGATGTTAATGAGAATGATTGATTTAAAAGTGAATGAATGATTGCTTCAGAATGGGTAAGTGGACCATGGTAGTTTGTGGGTAGTTCAGAGTCTTTAGATAAATAATATGTGATCACAGCTACAAAGAGAGAGAGAGAGAGAGAGAGAGAGAGAGAGAGAGAGGAGGGGTGGGGGTAGGGAGGGGTTTGTGAGGGAGTCTGGCGTGTGAGTGGAGCAGTGACTTTCATGTGTGGGTTATTTATCACACGTAAAATATATTCATTGTCACTGCTCCTACTCTCTTGTCTGTCACTTGCTTTATATATATTTTTTGCCACCTCGCTCCCGATTTCTCTCTCCTTGCTTCCTTGTCTCTCCCCTACTTCAAAGCCCCATTAATTTTTTTCCTCCCCTCTACCACTTCCTCTCAGTGTCTTTATTTTTCATCCTGCTCCTCTTTTTCGTCCATCCCTTTCTCATTTTCTCCATGTTTTTCTCTCTCCATTCTCTCCTTTATTATCCGTTTAACCTCCTCCGGCTCTCTTTTTCACTCTTTTTTCCCATCCTCTCTCTCTCTCTCTCTCACACACACACACACACACACACACACACACACACACACACACACACACACACACACACACACACACACACACACACACACACACACACACACACACACACACACACACACACACCATTCCTTCTCTGCTCCCATCCTCCCCTCGCTTCCTTCTCCTCCTCCCCTTGCAGTCCTCTTTTCCCTTCCATTTCCCCTCCTAATCTATTTTTTTCTTCTTACGTCATCTCCTTCCCTCCTCTTTCCTCCTCATTTCTTCACTTTCACTTTACCATTCCCTCTTTATTCTTCGTTTCCCTTCCCTTCCTTCTCACATGATCCCTTCCTTCTTATTTTTCCCTTCCTTCCTTTTCCTTTACCTTTTCCTCAACGCCTCAACCTTTTCCCTCCCTTCTTTCTTACCTTCCCACATTTTCTTCCCTTCATCATCCTCTTCTCTCCCTTTTCCTGACATCTATCCCACATTTTTCTACCAGCCTCCCTTCACATTTTTACCTCACTCCCTTTCCCTCCCGTCTCTCTCGTATCATCATCATCCGAACCTGCTCTCTCTCTCTCTCTCTCTCTCTCTCTCTCTCTCTCTCTCTCTCTCTTCTAACCATTCTCACAGCCATCAAATAAAGTTCAGTACAATGTTTCAGGCAGAACATTGAGCCATTCCTGAGAGGATTATATCGGGGCACAGCGCTTAGGGGGCCATGGGTATTCTCTGTGGGATACCTGAGAGAGAGAGAGAGATTTTTTTATTTTTCGGCGTAATATATCCATTTAAATGCCTCGTCCTGGGACACACCTGAGCTCCCATTTGTGTGTGTGTGTGTGTGTGTGTGTGTGTGTGTGTGTGTGTGTGTGTGTGTGTGTGTGTGTGTGCGTGCGCGCGTGCGTGCGTGCGTGCGTGCATGCGTGCGCGTGCGTGCATGCTTTTGTGTGTGTGTGTGTGTGTGTGTGTGTGTGTGTGTGTGTGTGTGTGTGTGTAATAATTGTGTTTATTTGATTTTTTACGATTTAAGCGTTGCATTTCTAATTTTTTCTCTGCA
>NC_137018.1:34457349-34472349 GCF_032717465.1 Coenobita brevimanus
GTGCTGTGTTTGCCCTTGTCATCCATTGTTCTTAATTTGATCAGCTTTCTTCCATTCCTGCTCTTTCCTTCTTCATTCACACATTTTTTTATGTTTTTGCTTTCGCCGCTTAATTAATCGTCTCATGGGCGGGAGAACTCTAGTATTCCACTCCAACTAACTCCAGACAATTTTATTCTTCCGAGTGAGTGATAGATGCCCAAGACCGTAAATATTGTCACCATTAACTCTCCCATGGGGGGAAAACTGACGCCAGAATTTTTACTCGGCCGAGATTGAGTTTATCATGAGAGCGTTAATTGGTCTGTTATTGCCAGTCATTCCTCCATCTTTATAGCCGGTCTGTCATTCTTTTCTTCGCAGTCATACTTTTCCCCTCATTCTGTTAATATCCATTCTCTATCATTCTTATATATCCAGTCATTATTCCCTCTTTCTGTTTATATCTGTTCTCAGTTATGCCTTTATTCCCAATTATTCTCATGTCCTCATTCTATTGGTAACCAGTCTCCATCATTCTCTTAATATCATTCTTATTTTCTCGTTCTATTTATATCCATTCTCGTATCCTCTTTCGATTCCTCCTCTCTCTCCGGCATACCGAATTAAGCTCCGGCCGTTGAGAACTTTGATCCAGTGAGCCCCGAGCCTGTGATTGGTCGGCTGCGGGGGCGTGGCAGAGCCTGACCAATGGCGGGCTTTGTTTACAGTTGGAGCTGGAAGGGGATTGGTGGATAGCCAGGAAGAGACAGGAGAGAGATAAGAGACAGATAGACGGAAAAAGGAAGAGAGGGAACAGAGTAAAGAATGGATAGAGTGAAATGGAGAGGGAAAGGAGGGGCGAGAGAAAGCAAGAATGAATTGACGGGAGAGAGACGAGGAAACTTAACAGAAAAGAAAAAGAGAATGAATAAACGGAAATGAGTGATAAACGAAAAAAAAGAACAAGAGAGTTGATTGGCAGAAAACAGAAAGGAGAGTGGATAGGTAAAAAGGAGAAAATGAGTGAATCAGCGGAAAAGGGAAATTGAGGGCGAACAGACAGAAGTGAGACAAAGGAAAGTGGATCGACAGAAAAAAGGATAAATGGGAAAGAGAAAAGTAGAGTGAATAGACGAAAAAGAGCAAAAGAGTGGGTAGACGTAAAAGAGAAAAGGATAAACGTAAAAAGAGAGTGGAAAGACGGAAAAGAGAAAAGGCGAGAAGATAAACCAAAAGAGAAAGGGAGTGTGGAGTCAAAAAAAAAAAAAAAAAAAAAAAGCAGAGGAAGCAGACGGTAAAAAGTGAGTGAGTAGACTGAAAGGAATGAACAGAAAAGAGGAAAAGAACAATTTGATGTAAAAGAAAGAGAGAAAAGGCGGAAATTGACAACGGAATGACGGTAGGTGTAAAGGATAAAGAGAGAGCAATAAAAGGCGTAGTTGAGAGACAGTGAAGGAAGGAATGAAGGATGGAAAAGAAGGACAATAAAGAGAAAAGAGAGATTAGAGAAAGAAGAATTGCTTTGAAAGATAAATATGTATTTGGTAAGGAAAATAACGCTTACGTAGGTTATGAGAGAGAGAGAGAGAGAGAGAGAGAGAGAGAGAGAGGCAGTGAGCAATGAGAGTGAGTGAGCGAGTGAAAGAGTTGAGCAATATTTACCCTGAGCCGGAAATTATGTTTGCATTACCGTTGTCGGGCGCAGAAACCCCGTTAATTGCTGTTCGAGTGTCGCCCACCTGTTACCTTTACTGTTGTTTACCTGTTGTTCCTCTCTCTCTCTCTCTCTCTCTCTCTGCCTGTCGATTTGTCCACGTATCTTTTACACGTCTTCTTTGACTCTCTCTCTCTCTCTCTCTCTCTCTCTCTCTCTCTCTCTCTCTCTCTCTCTCTCTCTCTCTCATTATCCCGTAGCGTCCCCCCCACTTTTAAATGTTGATTAGGGTTCAATTATGGTGGACGAGGATGGCTAAGGTTGGCATGTAATTAAGGGCAGATTAGACCAGTGCAAGGGATGTTTTGAGAGAGAGAGAGAGAGAGAGCAACGGCTAGAACCGTGGGTTATTGGTATTATTCATGTCCTCACTTAATTAGCTTACCTGGAGAGAGAGAGAGAGAGAGAGAGAGAGAGAGAGCAACGGCTAGAACCGTGGATTATTGGTATTTTATCAAGTCCTTCCTCGATTAGCTCATTTGGAGAGAGAGAGAGAGAGAGAGAGAGAGAGAGAGAAAGAGAGCATCACACCTATTAGACTCTTCATTAGCTCACCTGTCCATGTGAGATTAGAGTTCCTGCACCTTTAACCCTTTAGCACCGATTTAACTACTTTGCATTTTATTTCACTTGTCAGGCGATTTTGGGAAAGTCCAGGGCACCAGATCCCTAATGAATGAATACATATGTGTGCATTAACGTTTCGACCGAGATAATTAAAAAATGGTGTTATCTCTCAGCTTTTATGCATATTTTATTTTCTCCTCTTGAAATTGCACGGATGTCTGAGGGTTTACTTTGAATTTTCTTCTTTCTTCAGCCTATTTTCTTCAGTCATTAAGATTGTACTACGACCCTACATCCTTTTTCGTCCTATTGAAGGTTTTTTGTTTTGTTTTTTTTCTATGCCTATGCTTGTAACGTAAGATATTCGTAGCTGACAGTGAAAGCTGTCCACAAACATCCCCACAGATTACCACACGCAACCGTTTATTTGCAGTGGCAGATCCCTGTTTTACTTTTAAGTGTGAAGAAACAAAGGATTAGTGTTAGTACCTCTTTTAAACACTTTCCATGATATTAAATCTTTCGTGTTTGTCTACTGACGACGATGATATTCACCAAATGATTTTAATAGGAATGACCCCTCGAGACGAAGCGGTGATTTAAGCACGGAACTCCGAGAAAACAAAGTAGCAAGTAGTTTCAAAAGACCAGCGCCCTGATTCAACAAGCACATCGTCATCATCATCGTCATCGTCATCATCATCATCCATCCATCATCCATCAGTTTTCATCATCGTCATAATCAGTGGCCATCATCATCATCATTACCACAGTCGTCGTCGTCGTCGACATCATCCATCTATCCCTGTCGTAGTTAGGATTTGGTATTCTAGGATGGTCAAGGAAAGGAAGATGCACAGAGTCATTCAAAGAATCTTGTTCTTCCTATTAAGAGAGAGAGAGAGAGAGAGAGAGAGAGAGACTATCATAAGTCCGTTCGTGAATCCAGGCTTAGGAATGAAGTTACAATGAGGTGAAACAGCAAGACCAAGAAGTAATTTACAGTGGAAATGTAATCCACGGTAAAATATGATGATGAACCCAAGCCACGGAGATAAGTGTAATGCAACCGAATGACCGGAAGAAATAACAAGGAAACCTTAAGCCCGGCAAGAGAGAAAGAGAAATTGCAAAGCGAAATAGAGACAAATTAAATTCCAGTAAAAGCGAAATACTGTAAAAAAATATATATAAGGAGGTAAAAACGAAAGACGAAGAAAACTACAATGAAACCTTTCGATAGCGAAAATTACGATAGAACCGATAAGCTTAATTAAGATTACAATGAAAACGATAAATAAAGGGAAATCACATCTGAAAAAATAATTACAAGACGATAAAACCGCAAGATGAAGAAAATTACAATGAAGCCGACAGATGAAACCGGTGTCAATGAAACGAAAATACCAAGAAAAAAAAAAACATTATAACCGAAAGACAAGAATCAGAATGACAATAAAATCGAAAGACCAGAAAGTAAATTACGATAATGCAAAGGAAAAATTACAGGGGGGTGAAAACGAAGGATGAAGGACAATTCCAATGACCCTGAAAGAGAGAGAAAAAATTATATGACGGTGAAACAGACAGATTAAGACAATCGCAAAGAAACAGATAGATGAAGAATATTACAAGAAACCGGAAGACCAGGAAAAGATAAAGAGAAAATGAAAGAAAGATTTGAAATAGAAATTACATTGAAACCGATAGACGAGGAAGAAACGACAGGAAAAAAAACGGAAGATATACAAGCTGAAGGCGAAATGTGAAAAAAATGGTGAAACGAATTAATTAGTCTGATCTACGTAGGTCAAAAAAATTGCTCTGAAAATACGCCAGACAGTATATATATATATATATATATATATATATATATATATATATATATATATATATATATATATATAACAAAATTGCTTAGGGTCTAGTTAATAGTGGTTTTGGAGATTTTTTTTTTCCTTAGTGACGTATCCTGCAGATTAACGTACATCTCACTATTTCTTACGTCGTTGATATCGAAGCGGTATTTATGCATCGACTGAGAGAATGTTGAGGTGCAATATGCAAAATGATTAGCTTAGGATGAGGTGCTATAAAGCCTCCTGTGCCACCTATAATACAATACGATACTGAAATAAAGCAGTGATGCTAAAAAGTGTCAGTTGTTCGTAAGAAACAGAGACAGAATTACAAAATTGTAAAAAATGTGTCTAGATCTATAATACTGCTATAGTGGTAGTGCTAAATGAAGACTAAAGGCGAGGAGGAAAATTAGGATGTGAAGGTGAAAGCAGAGAACACATCAAGACGCACATTTTAGAGGTAGGTGACAGAAGCAAGATTAGAAATGCAAATCAATGCAACTGCAATATCCTGTCCCCCTCTGTCTCAGCCGGATCTCTCTCTCTCTCTCTCTCTCTCTCTCTCTCTCTCTCTCTCTCTCTCTCTCTCTCTCTCTCGGAAACCTACCTGTGTGTGTGTGTGTGTGTGTGTGTGTGTGTGTGTGTGTGTGTGTGTGTGTGTGTGTGTACATTCTAAGAGTAATAGCAGCTTTCAGTTTTCCCTTCCCCAGAGAACCTGTTTTTGGTTATTTTTGTGTATGTGTGTCTGTTTGTAACCAGTATTATGGAAGAACTGTTAAATGGAACTTCACCAGATTTGGAATAAAAATTGAAAAGCCATCAGAGGAACAAGTGAAAAAAAATTTAGGCAAAAAGGTCAAAGGTCAGGTTAAAAGGGGGGTTGCCATAGAGGAGGTTTACGCTCTCTGAATGCCCTCAGTATTCATATGTGGGTAGGATAATGCATAAGGGAGTCTGGCTTGTGTGGTACCATCATCATCATCATCGTCGTCGTCATCGTCATCATCATCATCATCATCGTCATCATCGTCGCCGTCATTATTCCTACCTTTGCAGTGTTTGGTTTGTGTGTATACCATGCAGCATATTCCATTTTTTCTTCATGTTGCTGTTATTGAAGACCTTATGTTCTTGCATTTGTGTTATTTTAACCTATCTGTCTGTTATCTATTTGTCTGTATCCACCTACCTCATCAGTCTTTATCAGTCTGTTTATCTGTTTACATATCAGTCTGTCTATCTACCTATGTATCTATCTACTGTCTGTGTATCTTTACCATCTGCTGTTTGTTTATCTGTCTATATCAATCTATATACCGTTCAGTATATCGGTATGACTATATCTGTGTATCTATGTAACTGTTACCAGATACCATGTCTAGGATTCATGCAGGGATTTCTCCAGATTTATTACTAGTAATCCCCACCTACGCATGCCACTCCAAGCAACCCTCCTCCATGCACTGTGGGTCACAGAACTATCGGTGCACTGGGGGTCTGATCCCTACCGAAAACATTCGAACAACTGCTGATGTTTACCGACGTCACATTGTGTGTGAACAATGTCTGTTTATATAAACATAACATTTGCTCTATGTTTGCAAGAGGATATTGCTAGTTGGCGATATATGACACCTCCCGACATGAGGTTACCGATGTGTGGTAGGACGGACACTAATATTACAGTGACCTTCGTTCTGTGGGCCCAAATGTTTCACTCATATTGTGCACCGATACTCTTGTGACCCATAGTACACATGCATACAAGAATTCACTAATACAACCTAATCGAAGTATGAAAGTCTATTGAATCTCACGTATGGTAGGGAAAATGGTTAGGAAAAATCTGGCACGGAATATGGTGGAAGAATTGTGTATTGAAAAATGGACAAAAAATGAGGGGCGTATGTATTTGATATTTTGCCGATGGGAAGAGAACACAGCTTTAGTTGAATAACGTTTTAGGAGAGTTCGTCTCGGTGCTCACGCACGCACGCTCTCTCTCTCTCTCTCTCTCTCTCTCTCTCTCTCTCTCTCTCAGAGAGAGAGTCTATTTACTTGTCTGTGTGTATGGAGATGGAGGAGTTAGAATTGCTCTCTTGAGAATGTAGAGGGAGGAAGTTAGTGAAAAATAAATGAGGGAGAAACGCTTGTGTAAGATAGAGAGGGGGGGGGGAAATAAATATATAGGTAAAAATAAAGGAAAGGAAAGGGAAGTGTTGCAGAAGTAAAGAGGTTTGGGCAGAAATGAAGGTAGGAGGGAGGCAGGAAAAATGTTTAGTCTTTCAATGAATAAAAACTAGATGTAACGATAGGAAAGATGTAAAGTGCAAATAAAAGAGAAGAGTGAAGGAAAGTAAAGGTAGGTGGGAGGAGAGAAAATTGTGTAAGCTTCCAGGAATAAAAAATATAGGTGAAAGGAAAGGAAAGGAAAGGAAAGGACTTTTTAAACGGGAAATAAAGAAGTATGAAGGTGAAAAGAAAGGAAAGGATAGTGTAGAAAGAAAGGGGAAGTTTGAGGTGAAATTAAACAAAAGTGTAAATGGCGATAAAAAGTTTGAGGGTAAATAAAATACGAGAGAGGGGCTAAAGGTGCGTAGGCTGGCATATGACGCGAGCCACCTCCTCCCCACCCGGTGTTCCCTTAAATATCCCATGCCCACCCGGATCTTGTCTTAACAACACCTATATTATGGTGCAGTTGACGGGGAGCCTCACCTGCACCACCGTCTATCAAATTTCGTGTATAAATTTTGTATTCCTAGATATTTTTTTTTTTTACCGATAAACTTGTGAAGGAATGAGGAAAGTTAATGGAGGAAGTGAAATCGTTTTCGCCGTCGACTTTCCTAAGGTTGGAAAATACTTAGCATTATACAAACTACCACAGTAGTAATACAAGTACTCCATGTAATCGATGCCGCCGTCGACGTGACATCACCAACTCGGTAGTGCATTCCTGAAATCTTTAATTCTTTAGGTGCCTTGATAAAGAAATTCCCTATCTTCCTGTTAGTGAATGTGTGTAATGGTTGTTAACGAGATAATACCCCTCTCCATGACTGTTCGCCTCCACCAGTAATCAGCTAAGCCATCACTAAATCGGATATACAGTTACCCCGGCCAAGTACCACCTGGGCCACGTTTGTACTCGCTCACCATTACTCTCTGAAAGTATTCTCTCTCGACCTGCCCAGTTGACAACAATCGCAAATGGAATTGCTGATAGTGTGACCTAGCATGTCGAGTGGTATTTCAGAACCAGTGTGACCTTGCTAGTCGATTGGTATATCAGAACTAGGGAGACCTACCTAGTCGAGTGGTATTTCAGAACCAGTGTGACCTAGCTAGTCGAGTGGTATTTCAGAACCTGTGTGACCTAGCTAGTCGAGTGGTATTTCAGAACCAGTGTGACCTAGCTAGTCGAGTGGTATTTCAGAACCAGTGTGACCTAGCTAGTCGAGTGGTGTTTCAGAACCAGTGTGACCTAGCTACTCAAGTGGTATTTCAGAACCTAACTCAAAACAAACTGGTTTAGATATTAGTAAAGTTGGACACAGTGCACCGGCCTACCACAGCTAGCAAATCAGTAGTCCGTCGGGATTGCAGATAGCCTTAAAATATGTAAACTGTCTAAATTTGTTTAATAAAAATTACAGCCAGAGCATTAAATACTATTTACACACACACACACACACACACACACACACACACACACACACACACACAAAATGTATTCAGATTTTTTATTTGACTGTGTTAGGTCTTGCACTGTTTTGGTAATACATCTGACGAGCAGTATGGAAAAGTTAATCGCTTATCATATCGGACCGGACGAACGGACTACCGCCAATTTCAAACCATGGTTATAAAAGATTGAAAGCTTTGATACCTCAAAAAAAATATATATATTTCGAAAAGGTTCAAGAAATCACTGATTTGTGCGTTCAGATAGTGATATGAAGATTCTGAAGGCTTGGTTGCTGTGCGCATTGACAGTATAAGGAAGGAAAGATGAAGTTTAGTTAAGGTGAACGGTGAAGAGGAGCCAACTAACGTCCATATCTAAACTGGCGATAGCAAGATCGTACAATTTCCGTCATGATGATGCGATATTTTGGTTGTAATAACTGGCGTGATGAAAGCCACATACACAATAGCTGTAAAAATTGGTGCTGGTGTGGTAATCAGAGGGATGTACTGTCTGCCACCAGCGTCTGCTATAAATGTAATGTAAACTTGATCCAGTCTGTGCCAGTACGCCAAGCTGTGATTCAAGAGTCCAGCGATGATGCATTAGGATTTGTTAAGTTTACTTGTGACGGATCTCGCCAATGGGAAGCAACAAGATGAAATTGATTCAGAAATGTGATTAAATGTCGCAGTTGATGTCACAGTAGGTTAGTTCTTATGAAATACATGATCGAAAGTAATTTTTATTTATTTTGTTGATTATATCCATATATACTATGATTTATGTGAGCGTGATTCTTCTTAACTTTATAAAGGATTTTATATCGTTCCTGTATATTTTTTATTACCTTGAATTTTCAAGTTTCATATTCCTTGGCCAGTGCTTTCCATGTCAAGAGTACGACAAAAAAATTTTGTTTCATGCGTCATGAGATTTTGTTATGCGTACAGTTACCGTCCTCCTTATACAGGAGGGTCCATACTGTATATTCGGTATTCTGTTTCTCTGCCGGGGGATTTTGATGTGTTGCGGGGACGGCTTAGTCAGCGTTACCAATGTTGATACTGCATCGTTTATTAATTCCTAGTCATACTGCCACACCCACGCCCACAGCAGTAGACTGAGCTTGCCCCGCAACACACAAGATACCGCCAGGTGAGTTACTAGTGGAGCGCCAAATACGGACTACCCTGTACAGATAGACGGCCAATATCTGAGGGCAAAGGAAACCGTTTCACGCACGAGTTGGCGATAAGATTGTGGTGAAGGGCGGCGGTGGAGGTGCAGTGGCAGGGAAGGGAGGACGGTGTGACGTGGCTGGTGGGGCGTAAGGAACTCATCTCAGTGCGAGTTTTTTTATTTTTCTTTACTTTTCATTTCTCGTTCAGTTATTGCCAAGTCATATCCTAAGAAAGAACCAGCCTACATTTCTTTTTTCTTTCTTTTCGTTTTTTTTTTTTTTCTTGTTATGCTTACGTCGGATCAAAGGACAGAAGCAGCGTCAATTTTCATTTTCGTCACTAAGGCCAGTTTTATAAATGACGTAAGAAGTTTCGTAGCAATTCTTACATGATGATTTATTTTGTACTATACACCTTGATATTTATTTATTTGTTTATCATTTCGGGATCATCATAACTTGTGGCAATAACATACAGTACAGGAGGATAATGCGGTGTAATGTGCAAAATAAATCGCTAAGGAAGAATTGCCACGAAGAGTCCAGTGCCACTTTGAATACGACCCTGCGTGTTATCGTTCTCTGTCCCTGAACTGTCATCCTCGCACAGGTAGCGATATAAAACGGAAAGACCTCATCAAAGCGAAGGGGCTCGTACAAAATACTTATTCATTTCTGTAGCCGTGAATGAACTCTGGTGTTTGGAGGGAAAAAATAAATGAATAAAGCGAGGAGGAGGAGGAGAAGAAGAAGAAGAAATGTTAACGCCTATAGACTACAAGGGGATCATTACGGCAGACAGTCAAGTGTTTACTGTGGCCTGGTCTTCTAGAATTTGACACGCAGCTATCGAATTCCCATCCAGGTCCCCATTTGCACTGCTGGGTGAACAGGAACGAGAGGGAAACGACCATATCCGACAGTCTGACCGGCCCGAGAATCGAACTTAAGATCTTCCACTTGCGAGCTGGATATGCGCACCACTTCTACACCGCCCCCCCCCCCATGGTGAAGGGATTGCATGGGGGTGTATGCGGGAGGGTGGCGTGGTGTGGTGGAGGGTACAGTTGTTGTCAAAAATTCCTTACCACCGTCGAAGCTAAACTGGCCAGGAGTAGTAAGGTTCGAAGGCGTGATATCTTATTTTACCAGTTCGAAACCTTTGACGTGGAAAAATATTATTGGCCACGACCGTACAGTGTATTAGATAGACACGTACTCAACTGATTGGCAAAAAAATATGTGTGATAGACAAACAGGAAGATAGGTAGGTAGATAGATATATCGATAGACAGACAAACATACAGTAAGTTAAAGGAGACACAATTTACTCCTGATTTCCTTAAGGGCCAGCCAACATTTATTTTCCTGGGGCGTAAAGGGCAATTGCAAATAGGGCGCAGCACACGTATGAATAGATAGATAGATAGATAGGCCGATCGACTTATGATATTGGAAGAAGAGATGTTTTCACCCTACATTTCTGTGAGCGTCACCGAACATTCATTCTCGTGAGGCGTAAAAGGGCAAAGGTAAATGGATAACATAGGCAGAGATGATAGATTTAGGCAGAGATGATAGATTTAGGCAGAGATGATAGATTTTGATAAGATGGATAGGTGGGTGAATGAATGGGTGGATATATGGATAGGTAGATAGATAGCCAGACTGGTAGGCAGACAGACATGTAGTAGATAGATATACCGACCAATTGATTTATAATACTGAAAGGCGACATTTTTTCTTCCACTCCAGTTTTTTTTATTTTTTTCTAAGGTCCATCCAAGCCTTCATATTCCTGAGAGGTAAATCATTAATATCGAGGAGGAAGTCATTATAGACATCTCAGGTAGTTTATAAAGGTGTGATTAATGAAAGAAAACTCGTGTCGTAGGCCTATTTCTTGAGAGGGTGAAAATGTAGAGAGGGGGGATAGACGGGAGGATCAGACTGAGAATGGACGGGAGGATGAGACGGAGGATGAAAGGGAGAGTAGAAGGGAGGATGTGGAGGTGACAGCCGGGATGATAAGAGGGAGAACAGAGGGGAGGATATGGATGTGATTGCCTGGATGATAAGAGAAAGGATTAGAGGGGGAGGATGTGGATAGGATAGTAGCCTGGATAAGAGGAAGAACAGATGGGAGGATGTGGATATGACAGCCTGGATAGTAAGAGAGAGAGGATAAATGGGTGGATGTGGATGTGACAGTTTGAATGAAAAGAGAGAGAACAGAGAGGAGGATATGAATAACATCCTGGATGATAAGAGTGGAGTTTGGTTCACCCACCTGCGGAAGTATAGTTTGTTTTCACCTCAAGAAACTGGACTACTCCCATAACATGAAGTCTAAGTCGTGGTTTGCATGAAATTCGATGAGCTTTAGGTTATGTGTAAGATCAGCCATTCCGTCAGACAATACTTGATCATCAAATTAGCTGAAACTGTTTAGGGGTCTACATCAGGTCAGAAAAGAGCCATATAGTTTACCTTATGTATTGAAATTTTCCAAAACAAGCTCGAATGTAAGGGTAAAGGTCACTAGAAAAAAAGTACCACACAAGTTTGTCCATTCTTGAGGGCATTCAAGATGTAAATGCTTGGGTTTTTACGCCATACGTTGGGCATAGAGCAGTACTGCAACATGGCAAATCTTTAAGAAGCAGAAATCATACAACGTACAAAAAGACAATCTCCTCTCGGACTTTTTACACAGGATATTTGGCAAGTAATATAAACATGTATACAGGTTAATTTGTATGTAGGAATGATATTAATCCTCACATAATGCTAAAGGAATCAAGCCGATATAGTTCATGGCATTTATTGACAAAATCAACATTAAAAATGTCTTGATAAGCTATTCGTTTGTACAGTCTAAAATGCTGTGACATCTCTGGCAACACATAAACTTGCCTTGAGACACCTTTTATGCTTGTTTCTCATCAGCGAGATCTGTTAGTTGTACATAAATCGTAACCCACCAAAACAGTAGTCTTTCATTACAGCTTGGCGTAATGACACAGTTTGGATATACCTAACATTGCACTCTTGTAGCAGACCGTCGGTGGACACTACATCTTTCTGATTACCATAATACTTGGTTTCTACAACACCAGTATTTATGGCAACTGTGCCTGTATGGTTCTCATCACGGTCATTTATGACTCCAAAAATATTGCTTGGATCACCATTACGGAATTGGTACAGTCATGTTATCACCAGTTTAGCCTTTGGGCATTTCAAATCAGCTTCTCCTCACAGTTTGCAGTAACTAAATTGATTCTTAATTCTTTAATTTCTTATGCCATCTATGTGTACGGCTACCAAGTCACCAGGATCTTCATATCCTTAATATCACTGAACGGTCAAAGCAGCGATTTATTGAACCGTTTTTTTTTTTTTTTTTTTTTTTTTTTTTTTTTTTTTTTAGGGTATCATCAGTGAAATGATATATTGTTTTTAAATCAGTGAAATGTGATACCCTTTGTTTCAGATATGAGTGAAATGTGACCCCCCCCCCTCTCTCTCTCTCTCTCTATATATATATATATATATATATATATATATATATATATATATAAAAAAGGATCAATTTATACACTAATCAGGTATGACCACCACTTTTTAGGGATATCAAAAATGTGGCCTCCTCTTCTTTGTAGTGATCAGTGAAATGTTACCACATTCATTTCCTTACGTATTTTTTAATGCGGCCACCCCCCCCTTTTTTTTTTTTTTTTTTTTTACTTTAAGGGGTCAGTGAAATGTGGCCTCTTTCTTCCTATAGGGGTTAGTGAAATGTGGCCACTTATTTTTTTGAAGGGGGGGTGGCGGAGGGATTACTGAAATGTTATTGATATGATAATATCGATGACGATGACCATGCTGCCTCTCTTGCTGCTCATGATGAAATGTTAATTTCTCCTCTTTTTCCTCCCCAAACAGAGATGGAGGACAACAGTTCGTACTGGGATGAGGACCCAGGTATCATGAGCGAGGCGGAGACGTCCTCTACCGGGCGGGGCAGGAACCTCAAGCCACGCACCTCACTCCCAATAGTCCGTACCCCCTCCAAGACGCTCGAAAGGCCTTTGGGTGAGTACATATTTTTTTTTTTTTTTTTTTTGGGGGGGGAGTATCGCTGTTTTCCCCTCCGTGTGTGTGGGTGGGGGATGTTTGCGCGCACGCGCGCATTAGGGCTTTAAAAGTATCAGTACAGTCAGACCTCTGCTTAAATCTGCAGATACGAAAGAAATAACATTCAAGGGTAAAAAAGTAAAAAAAAAAAAAACTTACTGATTTAAATGATTTTTTTAATGTACCAGGGGTCACTGCTTCAGGAGGAAGCTTGTGTACTTGTCCCACCTGGGATAGTTCCATGTCTCAGTGGAGTGAATGGAGCTAGGGCCTGATTGACTGCTGCCTACCTTAAAAGTGCCAGGCAAGGCTGCTGCACCACCCCTAAACATCCACACTGTTGTGCAGCCCCTCGTGACTACAAGACACCCCATAAACTTAATATACCCATGTATAGCATCGCGTCACGTCTTTATACATTTTTCAGTTTACGCAATGCAAATAAGATAATATAAGCACAGATCAGGATCCGCACAGATAGCCCAGAGTTAACAGTCACTACTCTTACTTTCGATCTGTGATGGGCTGTGTATCACTGAGGGTCCCTATTAGACAAGCGACCACCATCAGGATTTTTTTACTGTACCAGGTGTCACTGCTTCAGGAGGAAACTTGTATACTTGTCCCACCTGGGAGAGTTCCTTGTCTCAGTGGAGTGAACAGAGCTAGGGCCTGATTGACTGCTGCCTACCTAAAAAAGAGCCAGGCAAGGCTGCCGCACCACCCGTACACATCCACTCTGTGCACTGTACATCCACACTGTGCACACTGCAGTCCCCTTTTGTCAATAAGGCACTGCGTCGTATATATTTTTCAATTTCCCCAACGCAAAGAAAGTAATATAAGCACAGATAAGGATCTGCATGGATAGCCCTGAGTTAACGGTCACTACTCTTACTTTCGACCTGTGATGGGCTGTGGATCACTGAAGCTCCCTGTTAGCCAAGTGACCACCATTGGGATTTTTTAATGTACCAGGGGTCACTGCTTCAGGAGGAAACTTGTGTATTTGTCCCACATGGGAGAGTTCCTTGTTTCAGTGGAGTGAACGGAGTTAGGGCCTGATTGACTGCTGCCTACCTTAAAAGCGCCAGGCAAGGCTGCCGCACCACCCTTATAAATCCACACTGTGCACTGTTTAGTTTCTACGTTATGTCTACAGACGCCCCCATTAACTCAACCTACCCATTTATAATGTCATGCCGTAACTATTAGTTTATTTGATCACATCTCTTTCAGGTTACTCAGATGGGTAGTTTATAGTAAAAATATTATAGAATGTGACTTTTCCTTTCCAGTATTTCCTGGAAAATTTGCATGTCAGTTTTTCCATGCAGCATGGTGGTTTTTCTCACTTTTTCCTGGAGGGTTTGGGGGTGGAGGGGAGCCTTCTTGCTTTACTATCCTTATCCTTCAGCATGTAGAGTTAGATCTTTTAGTCATAGTTTTCTCTGTAACAAGCAGCCTCGAAAGGACCATAAGGTCTGTTGCTGTTTGCTTTCCTATGCAATCCTATGAAATCCTATGTAAAAACCGCGCGCCAAGTACTAGTCCGTGGTCCCCAACAGATGGCGACTGTGCGCTTCCGCCTTCCTCCTGCTTGGAAGCCCAGAGCATTCATGTTATCAACACAAGTAACATCAGCTGCGATTTTTTTTTTTTTTTTTCAATTGACGATTGTTTCCCCCCAAATGTCTCAGAAACGGAAAAGTAGTGAAAGTGGTGATGGTAGCAGGAGAAAACGGCATGCAGTTACAATGGACACTAAAGTGAACATAATTACGAGAGTGGAGAGAGGAGAGAGGCTGAGTGATGTGGCACGTGTGTTGAAACTGAATCCCTCAACTGTAGGAACAATTTT
>NC_137018.1:34474849-34497349 GCF_032717465.1 Coenobita brevimanus
TGGTCAAAGGTGGGTGGAAGAGAGGGAGAGAGAGAGAGCTGCGACAGAAGCTTCAGAGGGGATTCATTGGCTCTAAGCCGTGGAGGGACTTAACCAAGAATCTGTCGGACTTATTCAGAGATGGCGTCACCCCACCACTACTTCGCCAGAATGGGTCTCTGGCCTCTGACAGCAAGGCAGTACAGAAGTTTTGGCCGAACACCTTGCTGATAAGTTGACAGTAGAGGAACCGGACAGACCTGAACCAGATCTACCACTGTGAACAGCCAAGACCCTCTCGCAGCTGTTTGTTGGCCATTCTCAAGTCCGAAAATCCTGGCTATATTGGACGCGAACGAAGCCACGGGGTCGGATAGGATAAACCCACCTTTCCTGTCAGTGTGGACAGGAAGTGGTTCCAGTAGTAACTTATATACAGTAGTAGAATTGCATGTCACATGAGGTACGGCCACAGTTGTGGAGGGAGGCCTGAGTTGGTCCAATGCACAACAAGGACTGCACAACATTTGCAGGATATTATCGGCCCATCTCTCTTCCTTCTGTTCCAGCTAAAGTATTTGAAGAAGTCATCACAGGCACTCAAATATATTGCCCCAAACAAAACAGACTTCCATCACAGAGACATTCTGGGTTCATAGGAAACAGGTGCCTCCCAGGTAAGCCTACATGGACCCCATCTGTAGAATATCTGTTTCAGTGATTTCATTCAGCTGATCCCAGAAGCAGTTGACTATGCTGATGACCGAACCATGCACTTCAGCTACTCGTGTCGTCAGAAGGAGAGAGTGCTGCGGCCCTGCTGTAGTTTGTCATTAATTCTCCTGCACATTGTGGAGAAACATGGCAAATAAGATTCCCTGCAGAGAGGAGCCAGTCACTTACTATAACTAAGAAAATTGACCGAGGTGATGGAAACCGACCTCTGCAGATGGCACAAACAGGAGGAAAGAGACACCACAAATAATCTTGGTGTAAAGCACGACTCTACACTAAAGTTCAAAACACACTTTCAAAACCAGGCAAGAAGAGCATCACGTAAAGTAGTTGCGCCGCGACGAATCCTGCACCTGCTGATACCTAATGGAGCCCTGCAGTTGTATAAGTCACAGATCCAGTCAGCACTGGAGAACACTTTCCTGGTTTGGCTTGGTGCAGAATGGATACACCTCGCTCTGCTTAAGTCCAAGCACGAGTGAGGACTTGTCTCATAGTTGGCAGGACCGGCCCTAGCAGAAAATGCTGGGATTCTGCTTTACGGAGAGACGCGGCAGGACTAGCAGTGCTGTTCAAGGCTCAGCAGGCTAGGTTGCCATACCTGACACCACTGAAACAGCATCCTTGTCGGAGGTCAGCACCACCAGAGCTTCAGTGACAAGAACCGCAGCCTTGGAGATCCCACGAGCCAACACCACCCGGATCCTGAGGAGCTTTGTATATACTTGGTAGATTTACGACTGTGTGGAAAAGAATCTTTACCAGAGATGTTTTCCACATCAGTTTGATATAGACAGCATTAAAAAATATGTAAATTTCATCACAGCTGTGAAGCCTATGCCCAGAGTCGGACACATAAAAAATATATATATATATATATATATATATATATATATATATATATATATATATATATATATATATATATATATATATATAATATATATATATAGCCACTATGTTCTGTATTAAGTGAAAATTATGTGTGTGTGTGTGTGTGTGTGTGTGTGAGAGAGAGAGAGAGAGAGAGAGAGAGAGAGAGAGAGAGAGACGCTCTTCTCTTTCACCTTATACCTATCTCCGTTAACTGGGGGGAAGGGTGAAGGGGGAGCAGAGGGAGGCTCAAAGTGAGTTACAGAGGGTACGGGAGCGTGACGGAAATATGCATGAGGGCGTGGGGGTGGAGAGGTGGAGAAAGGTGGGGGTAGAGGGGTGGAGGAAGGTGGGGTGATGTGGAGGAAGGTGGAGATGGAGATGTAGAGGAAGGTGGGGGTGGAGGGGGTGAGGTAGAGAGGTGCAGGAGGAAGGAGGAGAGAGGCGTAGGGGGAAGGGGGGGAGAGGTGAATGAGATGGAGGGTGAAGAGGTGGAGGAGGTTGGGTCGAAAGGTGGGGGAGGTAGGAGGGAGAGGTAGCGCGTGTGAAGAAATAGAGGAGAGTGAGAGGTGAGAGGTGGAGAGGCAGTGGGGGTGGGTAGGTGGAGGGGATAGGGGGAAAAGTTAGTGGAGGCAGAGGTGGAAGGGGTGTGGGGTTAGGTGGTGGTGCCGGCTGAGGGTAATAAAGAGGATGGGGGTTGAGAGGTGGAGGTAGCGGATGTGGGAGATGTGGATGTGGAGGGAGTGTATGTGGTAGAGTTGGATGTGGAGGGAGTGTATGTGGAGGGAGTGGATGTGGGAGAGGTGGATGTGGAGGGAGTGGATGTGGGAGAGGTGGATGTGGCGGGAGTGGATGTGGGAGAGGTGATTTTGGAAGGAGTGGATGTGGAGGAAGTGGATGTGGGAGAGGTGGATGTGGAGGGAGTGGATGTGGAAGAGGTGGATGTGGAGGGAGTAGATGTGGGAGAGGTGAATGTGGGAGAGGTAGATGTGGAGCGAGTGGATGTGGAGAGAGTGGTTGCGGGAGGGTGGATGTGGGAGAGGTGGATGTGGAGTGGTTGTAGAAGAGAGATAATAATCCAGTGTTCACATGAAGCACTGTAGTCTAAATGACTTTGGAGATTTCGCAACAACTCTCCCGTAGCAATTTATTCTGCAAATTACACGTCAGCATCCTCCTGTCTGGTGCAAGAGAATGTCAAGGTGTAATGTGTAAAATAAATCGTTAAGGAAGAGGTGCTACGAAGCCTCCTTTGCCACCCAGAATAAGGCTCGTAAGAAGAGAAGAAAGTGCATGAAGAACAACATTAATAACTGAATATGGAGGACATGTGGGAAAGTTGTTTGTAGTGGTGATGGGTGGTGTGTGATGAGGGAGGGAGGCTGGGAGTGATGATGCGTGGTGTGTGATGAGGGAGGGAGGCTGGGAGTGGTTATGCGTGGTGTGTGATGAGGGAGGGAGGCTGGGAGTGCTGATAGGTGGTGTGTGATGAGGGAGGGAGGCTGGGAGTGATGATGCGTGGTGTGTGATGAGGGAGGGAGGCTGGGAGTGGTTATGCGTGGTGTGTGATGAGGGAGGGAGGCTTGGAGTGCTGATAGGTGGTGTGTGATGAGGGAGGGAGGCTGGGAGTGGTTATGCGTGGTGTGTGATGAGGGAGGGAGGCTTGGAGTGCTGATAGGTGGTGTGTGATGAGGGAGGGAGGCTGGGAGTGGTTATGCGTGGTGTGTGATGAGGGAGGGAGGCTTGGAGTGCTGATAGGTGGTGTGTGGTGAGGGAGTGCGCGAGAAAAATTGTTGAAGTAGAGAGTGGTGGTAAATATTATTAGAGTATCTGTATATTTGTCTGTATGTATATGTCTGTCTATCTGTATGTCATTGACTGTCTGTCTATCAATCTACCTCTGCTTCTGTGAGTCTGTTTGTATATTTGTCTGTCAGTTAGGGAAGTACTAGAGAAAAAAGGAAGTTTTGGAAATGAGTATGGCCGGTGAATCGCCCTTGTCAGTGTTTTCTGATTTTGCTCGTGTAATTCGAGGTAAAGTATAACAGAATCCTGATGTAATTACCATAATAACTGCAGGCTGCGTATATATAAAGACCTTTCACAAATTCTTGCCACAGAGAAAATATACAGAATAAAATTGTTTTGACGATGTAAACAAATTAGAAAGCACTCAGGGAGCGCATACATCCGCCAATGCCATTGCCACTAAAAATGATCCGGATCCGTGGAGATGTTGTGTGGAATACATAGGATCCAGATTCGCCCCCAAATTTAATCAATTGTTCCTTCACCCATGGCCAACTCTTCCACAAAATTTTATTGAAATTCAAGGAGAATTTTTGCAGATACTATGCGGGATACATAGGATCTGGATCTGGATCCGCCCCCAGATTTAATCAATTGTTCTTTGGCCCATGGCCCACCCTTTCACAAAATTTCATTGAAATTAATTGAAAACTTTTGGAGATAATGTGCGGGATACCTACGATCCGGATCTGGATTAGCCCCCAAATTTAATCAGTTCTTTCTTGGCCCATGGCCCACCCTTCCACAAAATGTCATTGAAATTCATTAAGATCTTTTGGAGATGTCTTGTGGGCAAACAAACAAACAAACAAACATGAAACTGTCAAAGGGAGAGCGCTTGCCGGATGGATCCGATTGTGTCTGCTTAGTTTTCACCGGCATGTAGGCAGGCTTTTGACGAATTTTTTCGCCCTTCATTGCGAAGCACAGGATAGGTTTAGGAAGCAAAAAATTGCATTGCCATGTTCACCAGATGTTTCTCTTCAATTTGGTATTTTAAAAAGTCGATTTTCGAACTTTAAAAAAATGGACCCACGGCCATTGAGGGATTTCAAGGCCCCCTTCCAGCTCAGGGCCTTTGACCGATTTTGATGAAATACATTAGGCTTCCAGGGTTTTAGGATATCTACTATTTTTTTTTTTTTTTTTTTTTTTCAGAACGATTGGTGCAGAATTGTGACATGTAGACAGCAGACAAACAAACAGACAGACAAACTACGGAACTGACCAACATGCTTGCCGAAAGCAACAAACATACGGAACTGACCAACATGCTTGTCAAATCTTTCGATTCCGGCAAGCAACAGACATAGGTGAATATATACTGTAATCTCCTCCAACTTCGTTGGTGGAAGTAATAAGATAAATTGAGACGGATGGATGGGCAGACTGACAGACATAGATAGATAGATAGCTACTAAATCGTTTAGGCCTGTGTTTACTAGTCGGCGAGATAACATACCACTTTTGTTTTGTCATTTGCATAACCCCTTCAGTACGATGACTCCATCGTCACTTTATTGTTGCTTCCCTCAAGTGAAAATACTGAGCCAGCGAAAAGTCCCTCGTAGTAAGAGGGTCGTCATTAGTCCCTCCACCACGGTTTCGTCTGTTTCGTTTATTCCTCGTATTTCCGGACGAATTTTTTTCCACTTACCGGTACGAAAAGTTTAACGTATTAAGGGAGGTTAAAAATGATTGCTTTTTTTCGTTCTTAGTATTGTTTTGTTTCCCTGTATATTATTCATACATTATTTATCTATTATATTCAGGCTAGGATATTAATCTTAATTTTATTCAGGTTGGAAGATCCTTGGACAGAGGACTCGAGAAAGACTCCATTAACGTCTTCGGTTGTGATACATCTTTTTATTTTTATTTTTATTTTTTTATTTTGTTGCCTCCAGACGACTTTATTCTGCTAAGGAAAGACACGTTGGACATAGGCCGTATGCGATCTAGGTGGAAGAGACGGCTTCGTGACACCTCTGCCATAGTGATTTATTTTGCATATTACACTGTAACATTCTCTTGTTAGTCCCCTGCTTGTGAAACCGTCCGGGAACTATAGGTTTGCGCGGTTCGGTCAGTATGTCAGTCCGTCTGCAATTTCGTTCCGCTCTGTAACATCACATGCATGGACAGATTTTGATATAACATCACACAGTTGCTACCCGTACCATGGCGGTGTGTGGCGCGGAACAACCATCCATCAGCTCCCAAGGTCAGTTACTTATGTATGGTTATCATCCGGTAGGGGACATTGTATTGCATGGCAATACTGAATGCGCTTGTTTTGTATTGTTATCGTTGTAATTTACTTTACATCTGTACCCTACATGAGAATATTGACTTACGTGCAGAATAAGTCGCTTAGGAAAAAATGCAGCGAAATCACCAAAGCCACTTAGAGTACGACCCTCAGACCACCAGGACTTCCCACACGTAAACAACAGCCTGAACACAACACCCAACTGCGTCCATAACGGGGAAACGAGTATTTGGCGGGTGCTGGAGAAAACTTCAGAATATAGAAAGCCTTTGTGCATGGCATTTATTTAATAGTGGAAAATTTCTATTCATATAATACAGCTGCTGCGATGAGAGCAATTCGTAGACAAAGTGTAGAAGAAACACATTAAAGCACGAGAAGATATTAAAGAGATAGCACGGCCTTCATAAAACTCCAGCAAGATGTCAGGAAATACCGACAGACAGGTGATGAACCCCATCATTGCTAGGAAGTCTCACCTGAATGAAATCGTTTGGTATGACTTCAACCCAGTTTCTGTAAGTACTTTAAGTGCGTCGGTAGAAGAGAAAGGCTTCATTCTTCATCGTTCACACCTGGCAATTCTCTCACATGAACATAATTGTCTGGCCTGTCACCAGATCATATACCTTAATGCTTCCATGCAGTGGAAAAGTGGAACTTCATTACTTAAAATGTATTACTTCTTCGAGCAGGCGAGGGAAGCGAGCCAGCAAGAACACTGCACTTCAAATAGTTGGGTGTTAAGGGCAGAGCATCCTTATTTAGTTATCACGGGATCTGTTAAAGCTACATCACACATACGGGCATAGTTGGAAGACTTCAGAAGAGTAGTAGGAGTAATTTATGTGACTTAAAATTAGCCACCAACGCCCAGTTGAGCACCAAAACTGGTTTCTTCCGGAAACTTGAAGCTACAGGTGTCCTACACACATTGTTGGAAGACTCGTGGTAAAGTAATGGGTGTTACTATAGTGACACCCAAAATTTAAAGTATGCATTAATATTAGACAAGTGGGATGGCACTCTTCTTTTAGCTGTTTAACTTTAGCAAGTTTGCTTGCTCGATAACGTTCCACACTTTCAAGTGTGGACGCCTACAACATAATATATTTGAGACCGCATATTCTTCCAGCTTGCCACTCAAGCAGTAAGGTCCCTCAAAGATGTTTTTATTTACCCATGAATGGAATACTTCTCAGTGCTTGTCTTTTATAGTTGTACTTTCTACTCACCCATACTCCTTTGTGGTCTACTTTTTTCATTCCAGCTTGTTCAGTGGCCACAGCTTGATAATGTAAAGAGCCTGTGATACCCGAACATACTTTACTTTGTGTAATATTTTACTTTTTATTTGGACACTGGTAATTTTTACCTACATTATTAGTGCCTGGAAGGCATGGAATTTACCCGTTTTGCATTACACATAACGCACTGTAATATTACGGGGTAAAAAATAACTTCATTCCAAACCAGCCACATTGATGCGAGAAAATATGATAGAAGTATACAGGGTGAGTTCAAAAGAGTGGACACATAGGGATCCACGTCACACTGAGGATGTCCTGTGACGTGCTTACTTCTCTATATCCCCAGACTTTTGACTCAGGCACTTTTGACTCAGGCTGTATATTTTATTTTTCAGTTCTTTCTGTAAATGGCACGGCCTGTGGGTTGACAAGGAGAATTTGTAAGGCTTGATAGATTGTTGCTGTACGACCCATTACGCTGGCACTGCACAGGCTAGCTCTCTGATTTGTGTGTTCATCTCTCTGGATACTCTCCAACCTGTCTGAAGTGAGGGGAAAACGGATGTTGATGATGATGATGATGATGATGATGATCCCTCTCTCCAATGTAGTGTTACTTTTTGTCGTCTCGCCTTAAAATCATCCGTTCTTTTTTGAGTGTGTGTGTGTGTGTGTGTGTGTGTGTGTGTGTGTGTGTGTGTGTGTGTGTGTGTGTGTGTGTGTGTGTGTGTGTGTGTGTGTGTGGTATTTCCCCACAAGCGTTACACACACACACACACACTCTCTTTAACCTTATCCCACGCACGCCGGATTTAAATAAACGCTTCATAACTATGGATGCCAGATTTTTTTTTTTTTACGAGTGATATATTAATTGAACTCCATTGCAGTGACGTCATAGTTATATTTTTAATTTTCGTTACCCACACTCCATATATTACGCATCTCAATTCTCGTGTGTTGCGGGAACAGCTCAGTCTGCTGGTGTGGGAGGTGCAGATGATTTGGGTGCATCGTGAAATGGCCGCACTCTTTCTACTTTAATTTAGCCCAAGATTGCCGTCTCTCCATATTGACTGCTGAGTTGTAGCAAGAAATTAAAACGAATATGATGCTAGTCACGAAAAAGTGCTGTGGAAAAGATGTTAAGCCGTAGTTTCATCTTTTTCTGCCACTGAACCACATAAAATAAGCTGCAGAGGGAACGAATATGCGGGTCAGGTAAAGGTAAGAAGAATATAACCAATCATGCACTCACCTGACGTAAAAAAAAAAAAAAAAAAGACAAAGTACGAAAAGGCTTAGGGAAGAGGGATAATATTGCACAGTAGACACTGGCAACGCTGACTGAGCCGTCCCTGCAACACACAACAGTTTGGGTGTGTACAGTATTATGGATCCCCCGTATCCCCTTCAGCTCGATAATCGTTTCTGATGAATACTCCTGCTACCACTACTCTTTTCACCCTAACATGGCCTAAATATGCCTTCTCTCCATCTTGAATGCTGAGTTGTAAAATACGTTAGCTTTAGAATATAGTGGCAGTCACGGAGGAAAGCTATGGAAAGGGTGTAGATTTTTTTTTTTTTTTTGTCCCTGAACTACTGTACGTGAAATGTGTTGCAGAAGGAAGAGAATATGGGCCAAGTCGCGGTGAAAGAACTATAGACGATGTTATTCAGATAAAAGTTTCAGTATACACTATTTTATTGTTCGCCTAAATGTGGTATGGTCATGGGTTTTATATACCGTATATTAATTTCAGGACTTTGATATACTTATTTAGTTTTCACGGCATGAAGAGTTAGTGAAATACTGCAGCGAAGATGAGGAGGATTGTTTTCCTGATGACGTCCCTCACTGTACTCATTTTGTTCTAACCTGGCCAAAAATTCTCATATTTTTCATGATGAATGCCCATTTGTAATAATATATTACCCTAATACTAGTATATGATGCTAGTCACGAATAGATGCAATGGGAAGGATGTAGAGTCGTAGTACTTTTTTTTTTTCCTGCCACTGAGATGCGTGAAATGATCTGCACAAGGACGAAATCTGGTGCAGGTTAAGGTGAAAGAAGTATAGTAGAGTGCCATTCTTAAGCCAGGAGTATTCACGATAACAAAACAATACATTCGCAGATTGGCCTTAGGATTTGGGTCTGTTAACTTATCAAACTTTCATAAATATGGTCATTTGAAGGATTTAGTCTATTTGATTGTGGTATACTTATTTCAAGGATCGGTTACATAAGTTACATGAATTTCGTATTATGCTTGAAAGATTATCATTTTTAGGATTTCATTTAACCCATGCATTTCCCACACCTGCCATATTTGTTTTCCTGGTAGTCATTTCATAGATCTGTCATATTCATTTTCCTGGTAGTCATTTCATAGATCTGTCATATTCATTTTCCTGGTAGTCATTTCATAGATCTGTCATATTCATTTTCCTGGTAGTCATTTCATAGATCTCTCATATTCATTTTCCTGGTGGTCATTTCATAGATCTCTCATATTCATTTTCCTGGTGGTCATTTCCCAGACTTGCCATGTTCATTTCCTGGGTGCTCATTTCCAGATCTGCCATATTCGTTTTCCGAATACCGGATAGCCATTTCCTAGATCTGCTGTATTAATTTTTTGGGTTATTAACTTACTCGCTTTTTCAGATCCACCGTATCCATTTCCCGAGTTGTGATATGATTATTTCGCAACAAAATAATTCGGTAAATAATTATTATGCAAAAAGTGACCCCATATCACAAGCGGAAATTCCATCACTTTAGCCACAAAAACTTTTATACTGGTTCAACCACTTCACTGCGATGACCTGTGTAGTGTTGCTGCCGCTAGACGATTTTTTTTCAGCATACTTGGTACCACACAAACTACGCTTGGGAGGTTTGGGGGGTACACAGCCCCTGAACCCAAACCCCATCCACCTAGGAGATACCAGTTTTTCAGGATACAAAAGAATGGATTTTTACAGGTTCATTTCGGCTGTAGGCACCACATGAACAGCACTTGAGGGACTGGGGAAGGGAACAGCTCCTCTCCTCAACTCCCTAAGATAGTCAGAGATTTTATAAGAATGGAAAAAAACTAATATGGGTTAGACACAAGCCCAAAGCAGGTCATGGATACTGTAGGAACCAAGTGTAGATATCAGGGGAGGGAAAGCAGCTATTAGACTCCGGCCCGGCCCCTAAGGAAGTATCTATAGTTTGCCAAGATAACTGGGTGTACAGACGTATTGGTGGGTGTCATTTAATAGATGGAGTGTGTACTGGGTGTTTTATTAGGTGGTGTATGTACTGGGTGTTTAATTACGTTGTGTATGTATTGGGTGCTTTATTAGGTGGGGTATGTTCTAGGTGTTTTACTAAGTTGTGTACGTACTGGGTGCTTTATTAGGTGGGGTTTTTACTGGGTGTTTTATTAAGTACTGGGTGCTTTATTAGGTGGTGTATGTACTGGGTGTTTTATTAGGTGGTGTGTGTACTGGGTATTAGGTGGTGTATGTAATGGATGTTTAATTAAATTTTTACGTACAGTACTGGGTGTTTTATTAGGTGGTGTGTGTACTGGGTGTTTTATTAGGTGGTGTGTGTACTGGGTGTATTATTAGGTGGTGTGTGTACTGGGTGTTTTATTAGGTGGTGTGTGTACTGGGTGTTTAATTAGGTGGTGTGTGTATTGGGTGTTTTAGTAGGTATATATGCATTGAGTGTTGATATGGTTGGGTGAGTGAATTTGCACGGGTATATCATAGTGCGTGCATCGAACATCCGAGAAATTATGTAAATATGTGTAGATTTTAATATTTTCGCTGAAACTCTTCATTTGACCGATTTGGGCAAAGCCGACGATGGTAGTTAAAGAATAGGCATCACACACACACACACACACACACACACACACACACACACACACACACACACACACACACACGATTCTCCCACATACTGCTCCCACTTACTACTCCCATCCGTAGACCCCACCTACCCATCCACTACCCGTATTCATTACCACCCACCCACGACTTAAAGCACACCCACGTACCCGCTTAAAAGAGCTCCCTCCCCATCCACGTACCCACCTACCAGACCCTTCCCCCTCTCCCAGCCACGTACGAACCTCTCTGAAGCGATATTTAACATGCATGTGCTGGCTCCGTCCTGGTTTGCTCACAGTGACTCCATTTGTCCCTCCTTCTCCCCTCTCCCCTCCCCCTCTCTCCCATTCCCACACCCCTCCCCCTTCTCTCCCATTCCCACACCCCTCCCCCTTCTCTCCCATTCCCACACCCCTCCACCCTCTCTCCCATTCCTACACCCCTCCTTCACCTTCCTCCCTCCCCGCCTGCCTCCTTAACTTGATTGCTCCCTTTCCTCACTCCCCCATTCTCTCCCCATCCTTCCTTACCGTCCTCCCTCCCTGCCTTCCTTACCGTCCTCCCTCTCTACCTTCCTTACCGTCCTCCCTCCCTACCTTCCTTACCGTTCTCCCTCCCTACCTTCCCAGCTTCATTGTTCACCTTCCTCACTTCCTTATTCACTCCGTTACCCTCCATCGGACCCACTTAACAATCTCATTCACACACTTCTGATCTTCCATACTTCCCTAGCTTTCATTCCCTTTTACGTAACCTCTCTCTCTCTCTCTCTCTCTCTCTCTCTCTCTCTCTCTCTCTCTCTCTCTCTCTCTGTCGTCATGAGGACCATCATAGACCTCATTAACTAGCTCTTGGCGTAAGTAAATAGATTAAATAGATTAAATATGACCGCTAATCCTGCATGAAAACATTCCCTTCATAACAAATTCATTTCTTTAATTATTTGAATTTCTTCTAAAAGTTTTATGTTTCTAGTCGTTTATGATTTTAAATTTTGTTATTCAGTGTCGTGAATTGAAAATTTTGGGGAGATGATTGTTTGCTCTGTGTATCTCTTAATTTTACATGCATGATATTCCTTAGGCTCGAAAGATGACGTGCGTCCACACCACCGCAGTTCTCTTTCAGTTCGGGAGTTGTGTTGCCTGTGTGTGTGTGTGTGTGTGTGTGTGTGTGTGTGTGTGTGTGTGTGTGCTCTAAAAGAAAAAAGAAGTTTAAAACATATCTTTTAAAAGAGACGATTGAATAAATCTGAGCCAAATCGCGAGCAGTTCATTTTGCGGTGCCTGAATTTAGTGAGGTATTTAAAATTCTAGTAGGCTGGTAAGCAACCTTTTTGGCTCTGACTACGACATGAACTGGAATCCTGTGGGCACAGGTTTCATTCCTGCCTCTGACTGTGATTGATTTCCCTAGTATCGTTTCACTTATTGCATGGACACATTGCGTTTGGGTGGTTATGTGCGTTCATTTCTTTTTTTTACGTTCTCAATTGAATGCAGATGTTTTCTATTTTTCACTTTCATTGCAAGACGCCAGATGTGTAAGAACAATAGACACTTCAATAATCTATCTTGTTCCTCTGTGTTCTAGGTACCTTCTATTTTGCACCTGCACACTACCCGTACTGCCACACTTGCAGTGCCGTATTTCACAGGGTGTATTTGCTCTATCCTACATAACCCCATTCCTAGCCTGCCCAGTCCATTCCTGTCTGCCCGGACCGACCATTTCTAATCCCTCCTCCTCCCAGCTGACGTGTGGATATTTGAAGAAACAGACAAGGAGATTGGGTTTGTACATTAAGATTGTCAAACAACGGATTTATTGAACTTTCGAATTTCGGATTTTACCAAGTTTCTGATTGAGCGACTGACTCTTCCTCCAGTTAGTTCGTTATACAGAAAGATTACTGTATTATGTCAACAAATATTACATTTTTTTTTTTTCACTACTTACACACCTTGGTTATATATGACTGGCTGCCGTGGTATTTTGGGGTTTTATTTAATTTCACCAGTTTTCCCTTCTTTTTCTCTTATTACATTTTCTTTTAAACTCTCTCTTTCAGTGTAGTCTCCCATATATGCACCCACCACTTGCAGTTTATCATTGGTAATCTGCCACTGACATTCACACACCATTTTGTACTGTCACACACGCAGATATTCGCCCACACATGTCCACCCGCGCTTACACACCCACACACATGACTGTATATAAATACATACATACCCATACAGATATAGTCACACTTGCATACATACATACAGATAAATATACATACCTACACACATATATAGGTACAAACATTAATGCATACACACATACATAGATAGAACACACACACACACACACACACACACACACACACACACACACACACACACACACACACACACATTCATATAGGCTTAGTCCTTGCAACTTCCTCCTAAACTTTCGCACATAGCCCACGCATACTCTCCCACCAGTTCTCACACACACACACACACACACACATACACACACACACACACACACACACACACACACACACACACACACACACACACACACACACACACACACACACACACACACACATTCCGCCATCTATTCTGACACTGATATATACCTGTACACACCGACACAGACACGACGAGAGAGAGAGAGAGAGAGAGAGAGAGAGAGAGAGAGAGAGAGAGAGAGAGAGAGAGAGAGAATCCCCTTGATAAATTTGACATATTCGTCCTGCTAATACTTAAAATGCGCGATAGAAGTGTGAATTATGCTTATTATTATCGGCATAATTCACGAACTATATCTGTGTTGGTGTTTTGTCCTACCTAGAGATCATTCCATCGTGTGTGTATGTGTGTGTGTGTGTGTGTGTGTGTGTGTGTGTGTGAGAGAGAGAGAGAGAGAGAGAGAGAGGTGCAAAGTTGGTTATGATGTGCCTAAGGGTCGTATTCTACGTGATGTGGCGAGCTCGTAGCAACGTTTACCCACGGATTTATTCTGCATATCACGCCTAATTATCCTCTAGTTTGTTATCCATGAAAACTACGTCGATATTGAAGCAGCAGAAATACCGTAAGAACAATACAAGGTGTAAAATATCAAATAAATCGCCGAGGAAGATACGTTAGGGATAGTCTGGGAGTGGTCGTAGTACAGATTGTAGGGACTGGGTAAATTCTTCACTATAGTGCGTTTACTGTGACATGGCAAGCATCCCAAACCCCTTTCAGTTCTGGTGATGGCCAGGTGTATTGAGACTGAAGGGTTGATTGATTAGAAACCAAGGAGACTCATCGTTACCGTATAATGAAGGCATACTGAATACTCATGGAACCACGACTTAGTGTTCAGCTTGGGAATGGCACAGTTCCGTCAGGTGATGACAGAGAACTTAACGGTATCCGTATTTTTCACTTTATTCCGGCTACCACCAAACGAATGTGGATGTGGATAATGAAGGTATAGCCAGTCAGTCCGCTTCACAATGTCTCCCGTAGAGCTAAACAGTGTCGTTTGGAGACAGCAAAAATGACTGATAGCTTAGAAATTGAGATCCATAATAAATATCCATAGTTTTTTTTTTTTTTTTAATGCAAAGAAGCCTACAAAACTTCTTAAGAAAAATTATATTGAGATGCCTGAAGACATTTGACCTAAAAGAGTGGATACTTTGGGCAGTGGGAAGACTGATGGAGACAGTTCCAGAGTAGACTGTTTGCATACATGAAAAACACACTGCCGCTTAACCCATGCACTGAGAGAGTTGATAGAAAAGGGATCAGAGTGTGTAGCTAAACGGGTGGTGCGTGCCCGCTGTATTAGGGAAGGAATAGCAAAAAGTTGAGAACAAGAACTAGAATAGTAGCGATGAGAGAGAGAGAGGGTGGGGGGGGGGGCTGATTCTAGCCTGTTCAGAAGCGCTAAATGTGGCAAGCCCCTTCCCTTCCGCACTGTCAGAAATTGAGTTGGGTTAAATAGTGGTAAAATCTGGTTCAGATTTCTTTCATCAGTTATTATTGTTCTTTTCGTTATGACCTAAGGCTTGTTTGAGCGTGAACCTGGTGGGCTGCAGGCTGAAGATTCCTTTGTACAGTTCACCTTCCTCCTGTCTGGGATAGGGAATGAGTTGAGGGAGACGCTTGTATAACGGTCACTTAAATCGGCCAGTTATATCGGTAGTATCCAGCACATGGCAGGGGTGATTGATAAGTTCGTGGCCTAAGGTACAAAGATTTAATTTTAGACAACACAGTCATTTTTCAACATAGTCCCCTTGCAAATTTACACATCTAAGCCAGCGGGCATGGAGCATATGGATCCCTTCATTGTAGAAGTTAGCATCTTGGGCCTCCAAGAAGTGATCTACAGCATCAATGACGTCATTATCAGTGGTAAAATGGCGACCACTGAGCTCCTTTTTCATCTTGGGGAACAGGTAGTAGTCTGAGGGCGCCAAATCGGGTGAGTAGGGCGGGTGTTGGACAGGCTGGAATCCACAATCATGGATAGCAGCAATGGCCACCGTGGACTTGTGAGCTGGAGCGTTGTCTTGGTGGAAGAGCACCCCTCTCGTCAGCTTCCCACACCGGTTCTTCTTAATATTCTTTCCTAGCTGCCTAAAGAGATCATCGTAGTAGACCACAGTGACAGTGTGACCCTTTTCCAGGTAATCCACCAGCAGCACTCCTTTTGCCTTCCTCAAACTGAAGGCCATCACCTTCCCTGCAGACATCACCGACTTGGCCTTCATGGCAAATTTCTGCGTGTTTTCACTGTTTCGACTGTTCTGTCATCTCTGATTGGAAGTGGTGCCAAGTCTGATCCATGGTCACGAATCGCCGGAGAAGTCTCTCGCGATCTGCATAAAAAATTGCAAGATGGTCCTTTGACATGTTATGGCGAATCTGCTTGTCATCAGGTCCAAGGGGCTTCGGGTCCCAGCTGGCTGAAATCTTGGTCATTTGGAGTTCATTGCGGTTAACTGCGTGGACGCGTTCCTAGGAGGTACCCTGCTCTGTGGCAATGTAATGCTCTGTTATTCGTTGATCTGCCAATACCTTGTGATAGATATTGTCAAAAGTTTCCTGTGTGGTGACTTTGACAGGCCTTCCTGGACGAGGGTCATCTTCCAGGCTTTCCCTGCCTCGTTCAAATTCAGCAGCCCACTTCTTAACCATGCTCTAGAAAGAGGCATCCTCCTTTAGTGACGCCACCATGTCCTCGTGGATCTCCTTGGGTGACAAGCCCTTGATACCGAGGAGGCGGATGACTGCACGATGGACGATATTGTCAAATTTCTCAAAAAACTGCTGACCCTTGAATTTCATTTATCTGAAACAAAAAAATAAATAAATAACAACTATCAATTTCAAACTTCTGTGTAATCATTCAGAGTTGAACAATGTAAATTTAGTTACAGCTTCATAACTCAGTTTGTACTTTAGGCCACGAACTTATCAATCACCCCACGTATATAATTCTCTCTCTCTCTCTCTCTCTCTCTCTCTCTCTCTCAGGTATGCCACTTCCGGTCCACGTGTCTCTCATCTTGAACCCTTGAATTTTTCAGACCATGTTGCTGTGTCGCCGATTGACCTACTGCGGGAACAGGGTAGATTTAAATTTTGAGAGAGAGAGAGAGAGAGAGAGAGGGAGGGGGGGGGAAGTGTGGGAAAGGAAACAGAGAGCATATTTATAAAGAGAATGTTCAAAACTCAGGAACAGATAGATAGATAGATAGTAGATAGATGGATAGACAGGCATACGCAGGCACTGAAGAACAGTAAACAAACATTCAGATACAGACAGATCAACAGAAGAAAAAGATTGACAGAAAAATTGCCAAGAAAAAGGTAACGCTCAGAAAGACGTATACACAAACAGGCCGACAGGAACAGAGAGCAACAAAAACAGAGCCAGTGAATGACAGACTAAATGGGAGACAAGGCATAAACTAACAAAAACATGAACACAGATAGAAAAAGATTAGCAGTGACATTCTGAAAGGCCGGCAAGAGATAGACAGAGAAACAGACAGACTGACAGACGGCAAGCAGGTAAACACACTGACTGATTGGTAAGACTGACAGACAGAGTGATAAAGTTAGGCAGGCAAGAACAGGCTGAGAGAGAGAGAGAGAGAGAGAGAGAGAGAGAGAGAGAGAGAGAGAGAGAGAGAGAGAGAGAGAGAATTACATTATTTCTCAACGCTTTCAAGTTTTTCCCCTCTGTATTTTCCTACATCCAGCTGGGGAAAGTAAAGAGTGCTGAATACAACTTTATTAGCGTTATTAAAGGAAAATTAAAAAGGTTCGTTATATGTCCTAGAACTTATATACTTTTTCAGCCTTTTATTTATCAGGGGGTTTTCCTGTGCCACATAAAATCGTCTGGTGGTACAAAGAGTGCACTGGAAAAATAATCGCCGTTGTCAAGGGATTAATGGAAGTTTAATTTTCAATCCCCAGAGTCAGGGAGGTTTTTCTTGTGTGTGTGTGTGTGTGTGTGTGTGTGTGTGTGTGAGAGAGAGAGAGAGAGAGAGAGAGAGAGAGAGAGAGAGAGAAATTCCTGAGCTAAATAAAGTCGTCACAAAAATCCTCGTAGTGAAGGGGTCATTACGGCTCTTTTACTTTGTCACATGGACCCCCCCCCTCTCTCTCTCTCTCTCTGAATAAAATAGTACAGTGGTTGCAGAAATAAAATGGATTATTAGTTACGGTAAATGGCCTGTAATAAACACTCGCTTAGTAATTAGGAGAGGAATTACACTCATTACGAAATCGTATTACAGAATGATATCATCCTAGCGTTAATAATAGCCATAATTAATCCCTTCACAACGATGACGCTTTTTTCACCTTCATTTAGGCGGGTGATTTGTAGTCCTGTATCAAGTGACTGGAGATTGTGTAAAACCTCTCATCTAGCGACTTATTCCACACATAGCGCCTCGGTATCCTCTTGTATATTACTAATGCCTATTTTTTTCGATATTAAATCGTTACAATTGGCGTGGAAGGGAATGTCATGGTGTAATACGCAAATAAATTACTTCAGATGAGGTGCTACGAAGCCTCCCATGCCCCCTAGAACGCAGCAAATGTAGGTTATGATAATGCTGCCTTAGTTACGATGGAAAGTTAAGATAATAATAATAATAATAATAATAATAATAATAATAATAATAGGTAGAGTTCCGAGATTGCTGAAGCAGTATTCAGAGAACTCCACATTCCAGATGAAAACACTGTTATCATTGTAGGCCTAATATTAAGAGACTTTTGGTATGACTCAAAATTTTTTACAGAGTTTGGTCTCTGACTTTGAGATGAAGGTCAAGATCATTCATACTATGCAGATCATGTTCACTCATGTCCCTCCACATTTCCACTGAGTTTGGTCAAACTCTGCTTTTTCGGCCATTCTGATTTTCCTCAGTATCACAAAAAGTATTTATTGGATCTCAGTATCAATAACCAGCTGCATCAGTATATGTTGACGACTGCATACTGGAACATTTGCAAGGCAATCGATTCTGTAGTTTTTGTTGCACAGGAGAGCAAAAATTGAAAAAATAACATAAAGGGCGCTAGTGCAGCGCTTGTGCTTGGAGATTTTTGTTTGTTTGTTTGTTTTTCGCCAAAAGAAGCCTACAACCAAGGTACATCACTCCTGAAAATTTCAAGCCTCTATCAGGAACGGTCTTGGAATGCCAGCCTTCTAGGCCTTCACACACCCCCACCCCCAAAAAATATCTACAGTATCAATAAGAACTTAAAACAATGTGGAGTTCATAATAGTAGTAGTACCGTAGAAGTAGCAGTAGTAGTAGTAATAGAATAGGAAGTTTGCGATGGCGTAAGTTTTATTATAATCTTGCTTACGATAGAAATAACTTGCGATAGATATATAATAAATTCGTAGAGACAGTGAGACCATCCTGTAGTAAAGTATTTATCAATCAATCAATCAATCAATCATTTCCTGTGGCACCCTCGGGGATGCATAGGGCCTCGATGAACTCACACCACCACATCCTATCTTGTGCTAACTCCTCAAGATCTCCCCAACACTCATCTCCAGCTTCCCGTCTCATTGTCCTCACCCACGCCTCTTTTGGCCTTCCTCTACCTCTCCTACCAAGTGCCACCCACCCTGGTGTACCTCGTACTATTCCCTGTCTCCTATACACATGTCCTAGCCACTTCCATCGTGAGAATCTAACATATTCATCGATCGGCTGCACTCCCGTTATTTCTCTAATTCTACTATTTGGTATCTTTTCCCACCACTTAACTCCTAATATTCTTCTAAGTGCTTTATTTTCAAACACCAAGAATTTATTTTCCATAGTCACTGTGCTGTACCAAGACTCGTGTCCATAAATTAAGATACTCCTAACCATTACCTTATAAAGTTTGATTTTTGTATGCACAGAAAAATTTTTATTATTCCAAATATTTTTAAGCATTCCCATTGCCTGATTAGCCTTCTTTAACCTTTCCTTGAATTCAAAGTTCAAAGAACCATCCTTGGCTAAATAAGTACCTAAATATTTAAACCTATCAACTTGCTTTACAACCATACCTCCAATTACACATTCCTGCGCATTTTCCATATTCATATTGATTATTTCAGTTTTTCCACAATTAATAACCAAACCCACCTTGCGACCTTCACTCACCAAACAGTCCAACACTCTCTGCATCTCTTCCGGCCCATCACAAATCAAAACTATATCATCTGCATAATCTAAATCCAAAAGTTTCCTGTTCTCTCCCCAAAGTATACCTGCACCGGTTTCTGTTCCAACGCGTTTCATAATGTAATCAATGACCAATATAAATAGTAAAGGCGACAGAACACCACCTTGAATTACTCCGGACTTGACTTCAAACGAATCACTCAGACAACCATCAACCATCACTTTACAAAATGTGTCCTCATGCATGTTCATAATGACCCTCACAAACTCCTCTGGTATTCCATAGTGTCTCATGATCTTCCCCATAGTCTCTCTCGAAACACTATCAAAAGCCTTTTCAAAATCAACAAAACAAAGACTTAACGGTACTCTCATTTCATTAACTTGCTGCATCAAATGCCTAACTATAAAGATATGATCATTGCAACCACGTCCCTTTCTAAAACCAGCCTGTTCATCCCTCAGAATACCCTCAACCACCGGCTCCAACCTATTTAACAACACTCTACTGAAAACTTTCAAAGCTATCGGTGACAAAGAGATTCCTCCAATTACCACATTCACTCAGGTCTCCTTCTTCGGAATTTTAACAATTACACCATTCTTCCAAACTGATGGTAGTAACCCTGTCACCCATATCTTATTGAGTAGCTTGGTCAAGATCATTATTAATCTATCCCCTCCACTTTAAACATTTCCGGAAATAAACCATCCTCCCTGGTGCCTTATTATTCTTTAACTGTTTTACTGCTTTCTCCACTTCTGCAAGCCTCAACTCTCCTGTTTCTATATTTAAATCTTCCTGAGCAGACGGTATATCCTCTTCTGGTGGTATTGGTCTATTAAGAACTGTCTCAAAATACTCTTTCCATCTATTTTTAATATCTCCATCTTTGGTCAATAAATTTCCTTCCCTGTCTCTAACTGGTATTTCCTTGCGTTTACCTGCATTACCACTCAGTTCTCTAATCGATTCATATGCTATTCTTTGACTCTGTCCATCATTTTTGTTTATTAAGATTTCAGTCTCTGCAACCTTTTCATCCACACATCTTCTTTTATCTCTCCTAGCTAACCTTCTTACTTCTGAATTCAAACTCCAGTACGCAACTCTTGCTAATTCAATCTCTCGTTCATCAACGCATTGCATCTCACTCCTCAATTTAGCCTCACCTCTCCTTTTTATCATATCCCACGTTTCCTCTGATATCCATTTCTTTCTCCTGAATCTATGTCTCCTTCCAATCGTACATTCAGCAGTCTCATGCAAAACTTTGTTCACATCCTCCCACATCTCATCTACACTTCTCTCCCCCTCTTCCAACGTTTCCAACACCAAAAACCTATTTTTGCATTCTAATCTGAATTCCTCCTTTTCTTCTCCTTCCCTTCTAAGCTTAACAATATCGTATCTACCAACACCAGATTTTTCCTTCTTCTGATTTTTAAGTTTAAACCTTATTTTTGCAATGCTGAGTTGATGGTCACTACCAATATCCGCTCCCCGTTTAACATGAACATCTAGCAGAGAACTTCTATGCCTCCTACTGATAGCGATGTGATCAATCAAGTATTTGCCGGAGAATAAAGTAATTGGCCGCTAGTAAAGTAATTGCCTGATAGTAAAGTAATTGCAGTAAGTAGTGACCTTCTAATATCGTGTCTCACATCGTAGCGATTATTTTCGTCCGAGCGATGATATTGCTTTGGGTTATGCAGAAATTATCAGGGTGAGGGGACGGTGTTATTGGGAATGCTATCGTGCCTGGTATTATTATTATAAGTATTTATTATTATTATTATTATTGATGTTGTTAGTGGTGGTGATGATGGTGTTATTATTAGTATTAGTATTATTTTTCCCTCAATGGCATGGAATAAGTAGAATCATCTTGAGCATGACATCTTGATCTCATTTAGGCTACATGAATCAGATGAAAGAGAAACCTTATTGCAGCCTTCACCCCTCCCCCATCTAATCTGCCTTTGGAGTTACGAGCCTGTTTGTAATGAAGTCCTGTTGTTTCTTTTTAACCCTGGCTACCTCAGTTCGATTTTATTCAGTGTATGGGAGGCGACTCGTTGTGAAGGGGTTAATAGACATGGATTCTAAAACTTTCATAGCAACAGATCCATCCTGAGTCGAATAAAATTGGGAATGAAGTAGGGAAGACGAAGAATGAAGCAGCAAGAATGCGGGAGATGAGACCAAGGGAAGGAGGCTTGAAATCAGTGCCTGTCCACCACACGAGGATCATTCAAGTAGACATTTATACCAGACCAGTAGAGTGCGCTATGTGAGTGTGTGACGAGCGAGGGAGTGTTTGTACATAAGCCTGTCATCATAATTTCATCCTGGTGTAAACTTTCAACATTTCTGGTGAGGTATTTGAACAATAACAGAAGAATAATTGAGCTAAAATATTTACTTTTTTCACTTTTTCTCTCTCACATTTTCTCTCTGGATGTGTTGATAACGAGTCACCGTAGCATTTATCGCACGCGCAGTGTTCAGTTCTCTGCTCCCGACTTGCTATGTCAACGAAGTGCGTGGGTAAACGCTTGGCTATTTATCGAATGGTAAAACCCAGAAATGGGGGCGATTCTCCTTGCTGTTTTCACCCCCTAAACATAGAAAAAACTTTCATTTAAAATTATGAGCGTAATATCCGAAATGTGTTTGTTAGGAATCATGCAAGAAAACACAGTGTTCCAACAGTAAATCTTTTTAAAATCGATTTTATAATGAGGCATGTCATTTGGAGCCCTCGGTTCATTACCTTGGAAGGCTGGGATTCCAAGGGGTTTCTTTGGTCTCACAAGTAAGTATATAGCTAAAAACTAAATTTATTAAATGTATCTACTTCCTGTTGAAAGAATCTCTTCTCTATCTCACATAGAAAAGTTATTAGCTGCTGAAAGCCATTGCGGTCGGGCCGTGTCGTGTCGGGCCGGGCCGGGTCGTTTCTGGC